>NW_017972477.1:46256-77273 GCF_001876935.1 Asparagus officinalis | reverse complement strand
TTCCATGAATTGCATTTATTAAATTCATTGCAAAAACTATTTGCAACTAGTTTGAACAAATTTCATCAATAATCCAAAGAGAAATTTTAACATTTTGGTAATACCCAAAAATATACATTTTTATATGAAAACTAGGTAGAATCGTAGCAAACCCATGAATCAAAATATGCAATTGATGAATAAACATGATAAAAATAGTTGTCATCGGGTTTTGATCTAATAACAGGAAGTAGAGAAGCTTGCATTAAGATATATTGGTTGCAAAACCTGAGTTTTCTTCGTTGATCAACCTGAACTCGCGTCTTTACCCAGTTTAAATGATTCTAGATAAGAACTTGAATGGAGATTCAAATAAAGAGATTAAGTACAAAAGAAAAATTTATCTTATCTTGAATCTATAGTTTGGATGGGTAATGGACTTTCACTCCTATTTCTCTTGATCGCATTCACCAAAGGATTATCTCTTTCTCAAAACTCACTCTTTTCTATCTCAAGCCCACTCTCACTCTGTGGAGGCAGTCCTAAAACTGTGTTAGGTTTTTAGAAGAGGTGGATCTCCTTCTATTTATAGTCTAACACTTTCATTCTAACTTCATAATATTTACAATAATTTCACTCATGTCTAAACTTGTACCAATACCCTAATCTTGCCTCACAAAACTCTTGGATTAACCCTCTTGTTATCCTAACTCTGGTTCATAACCAAAAAGATGATTTTCTCTAACTCAGGAGCGAGGTAGTTGGTCTCATAATTTTTGGACAGCTCGTTCAAAGGTAATTGTATCCATATAAATGCAGGATATGATTTTGATGCTATTATTAGATGCACTTTGCACTTTTCACACTTGCCGTTGTTGCTCAAATTATAATTTATTATTATTATAATATTTATTATATTTTTGAAAATTATTTTAAAATTTGAAATTACAAAAATGACTATTAGCTGGAAGTTTTTTTAACTGTAGGAAAATGACAATTTTTTAGTTATTGGAAAATGATTGTTGTTTTCAAGGGATGCTTTAAAACTATGTGACTGTTGAAAAAAGACTTTCAACGCTATAAATCGCCTATATTTTCATATTTAAAACTTCACTTCTTTCTCAAATGTTTCTCTCTTAAAAATCTACAATCCTACGTACAAAGTTATTTCATAGGGAATAAGTGGAAAATTCTAGATTTTCTGTTGAAATTTTTAGAATTTGTTGTATTCTGGGAAGATAATTCGCTTGACCTAAAGTAAACTTAGATTACTAAATGGGTCTTTAAGAAAAGTAATCTTCACGCCTTAGATTTTGTATCATTATTATTATTACTACTAACATGTGCAAGATAGAAAAGATACAAGTTTGTAGTGCCGATCCCTGAAATAAGGATCTAACATATAAAAAGCTAGTAATTTAAAGAGATTAAAACTCTTCGACGTGCAATTTGTGCCTAGCAAATAATTCCTTTGGCTCTGAATTCTGATGGAACTAAAAAGTGACTCAAGGTGTAGATCACTTCTTGCTTTTTACATTATAGTAAGGATTCTATAGAGGAAATCAAAAGATATGGTTCATTGAAGTTGCACTTCAAAATCTGTCAAAAAGTTACCCCTTTTCTTTGTTCGCCCAAGCTTCGCTCAATCTAATTTCTCCTAGAAAACATGAGCTATTGCCTTTGCATCTACTGTAATATTATAAATTTCAATAAGCATCAATATTTTAGAGTGATGCCACATACAAGACTTTAAGATGATAGGAGAGCACATAAATTTCAAAACTCATCAACAATGTATTTAAAAACAGGTTAAAAATTTTATTGTTAAATACAAAAGGCATGGATTTTGGTTCTTAAATTAATGGGTAACAAATATTTTTGAGTCAAAAAGTTTACAATTTTATTAATATTTGAAAGATTTTAAATTATTTCTTCACTCAATAACACAAATAAAATTGTAAATTTGAGATTCTCAAGAGATGTGATAGAAGATACTAGTTCATGGTTCCGTTGACTACACTAATAAAGTTTCTGAGTTGCTATTAACATCGAATTTGATAGGAGGGGAGCTCTACGATGAAGCACTCAAACTACTCTTGAAGGGGTCGGCCCTGAATGGCGAGCCAAACTACAAAGAAGTGTAGTTTCCCTTGGAGGGATCAGCTCTTAAAATAAATTAAACCACAAGGAGTAATAACAGTAAATAAAATGATTAAGTGGGGGTCACCTATAGGCGTTGGGTCTAAACTGAAGGTAGCTGTTATAATTCCCAAAATTGTGGGTTTTGCCCCTTTATGCAAAGTGTTATCACTGGACGCCAATTTGTATAGAGTGGGTCACCCCTGTCTGCATGCTCATTCACACGCTCACATAAGAAGACCAAAAAAAACCAAAAAAGAAAAAAAAAGAAACAAAAGAGAAAGGAAAAAGTATTCAATAATAATAAAAAATAAGAGAGAATTTTTTGAGGCGTGAAACATATTTCTTAAGGCAGCATTACTTTTCCCCACTTGATGATCAGGTGTGTTTTAAGTTGATGCATATTTTTATCGATAGATACAACACAAAATAAAAATATCAAGAATTTTTCAATTGTTTTCCATGAAACAATAGTTTGCAAAACTTGTCAAGGACAAAGATTTTTTGAAAAATTTTAATTTTAGAAATTTGAATATCCCATCTATAGAGTTGAAAAGTTGTCTTTAAACGAATATGTGTTTCAAACATACTTTTTGAAAAAGAATTAACTTTCAACAAATTAATTCTTAAGTGCGTCTAATAATTGCGTCAAGAACGAGCATAAAAAAAGCATTGATCAAAGATGGTTATGAATTAACAGTTTTTCTATAGAGTGCTCATGGGCACTCTATAAGTGAGGAGAGAGATAAAGAGAAATAAATTATACACAGAAATTAATGCAAATCAGGGGGGCCATGGGCTATTCATTTCTCTCTATCTCTCTCCTCTCTTATAGAGTGTCCATGGGCACTATAGAAAAACCGATGAATTAAATACGGGATTGTAAGCTAGGTCTAATTTACCCCATTGATCATAAACAAAACTCATTAATTACTTTAAAGATGCTCAATTATTGAATGTGATACCATTGCTTCTACAAACAAACATTATTAATATTAGTGCACATTTATCCCAACCTCACATCAACTATTGCGCACCAACCAACATTCGATGTGCAAGCATTGCTTGTGAAATCGTCTCTGAGATCGCGAGATTGCATGAAACACTGAAATACAAGACTATTTCCCAATAATGAACGAGTGTTATGTATATCATTCTCTTTATTTGTGTCAGAGAAAAAATCCTAATTTTTTTGTTCTTTAAGCTATCTTGATTGCAGACGTTAATGTTGAACAAGATTGCGAGTTTAAGAATATTTAAAATGGATAAATTAATTCATTTTTTAATAACTTAAAAAAGTAAAGTATAAATCAATAAACTAAGTCCAATCCAACTATGAACCTATTGATTATGATTGGCACTCCAAAGTATGACCTTTTCTAGATGGAGAATAAAGAGAACAGAAGTTGGTGTGTCGTCTAGGAGCATAGATGCCCTCTAACATAAGTGAAAAACAAAATAAAAATAATAAATAATCTTCTTAGTAGAGATCAATTGTCTTGTGCCTTTCAAAACCGACCCCACAAGTGTGTGACGGAAGAGCAGGAGTAAACGTCCCAGCGATTTTCAGACAACAAAATACACGGGAAATCAAATAAAGGGCACTCAATAGATAATACTCATAAATTTAAAAAAAAATAGATGACATAATTGCTTCTATAACTTTTAGATCAACATAAAACGCTATAAAATCTATTAATAACAAAAGTGTTGTGCGTACAACTTAGATTTGACACTTAGAATAACCACACCACATCACAACAGTACCTTTTTTTTTAACTTGCTTTCTTTACGGGCCTCTACTGATGCTTCCTTTCTTTACCAGGGTAAATCCCTTACTCAAACTTTCATGCTGTCGCAGATGGTGCATGCGCATTAGGAAAAGCTCGGTGTTCACTTATGTTCTTTTATTCTTCTTCTTCAACTTGGTAAGATTTAGTGTTGATTTTGTTTCGCCCACTGGGTTTGATCCTACTGAATTGCTGCACACGCTAATTAAGTTGTCAGCTTCGTGATTTGGTGTAGAGTTTTGGCAACTTAATCTAGATGCATCGCCAATTCATATTGACAGTGATTTTTTCATTTACCTGCAGTGGCTTTCTTTGAGACACACCATGCTCCTAATAGTCAGTTGGGTTCAAATGAATACAAAATTCCCGAGTATATATGCCTAAATGGGTGGTTAGTCAATTTTAAGCGCCTCTAACCCTGAGTTAGAGCAAGAGATGTTGTATCCTAACCCACTATAGCTTTGGGCTATAATCAATGTGAGTGACCTCAGTGCATTTAACCACTCTCACCTTTCAAAGCCCATTTATTTGTTTGCGGTCGAGGTGACATGGCTGAGTCCTCCAGAGAAGTCCCGTTGGTTGTATATCATAGGTGACTCGACATTCTGCCATTTGGCTTTAGGGCGCGTTTGTTTTACTGTTTTTGCCTTGGAAGGGGGGCGGAAAGCTGCCACATTGGCAGCTTTCCGCCCCCATTCCAAGGTAAAAACTTTTTACCAAACGCGCCCTTAGATCGCTATCATTCTCTCTCCTATTTTCAACCTGGCAGATGATGTCTTTGAATGTCACATCTATCTACCCATTAGCAGCTGTCAAGGGTGTTTTCTAAGTGATGAGTTATAGCAATATGGTCTAAACCCATGTATTGTTCAAGGGTTGCCTGCAAATGAAGATGCATCATGAGCGGGTATGTTTAGAAACAAGGTCATTGATACCAAAGGGGATTATCACAGCCATGACTTCTGTTTTCAAGGACCGATCTACTCTATACCAAGCCAATGGTGAGATAAGCTGGTGGCCCATGTCCTGACCCATTTCGAAGGGTCTTTGCAACAATTAGGTCTTTATTCCGCTATGCGAGCTATGCAACATGGGCTTGCTACAATATATCATAACTCTTTAGGAGTGTTGGAGTTGTACCATTTTAATTCTAACACCCACTTTATTTCAAATGGAGTGCTTGGTATAGCTCTTCATAAGATGTTGTTAGGTTTCATGTTTATGAGACTACATCTCTATTCTTGTTTTGATGATTTACAAAACAATCCCTAATATCGTTTTTCTAGTATTTATATTTATTTATTAGGTATTCTAGATAAACATCGATGTTGGAGGTTGGTTGGATTGAGCCTTCACGATCATATTTAAAGGAGATTAGTGGAATACCGGAATAAAGCCAATACAATTCAAGTCAAAGATTCAAGATCATGCTTCATCCTTAAAGCAAACCAAGATGAGCTTTATTGAAGATCAATTACTTGGGTATAATGTTTTAGGTTTATACTTTGTGTGTTCATACTTAGAGCTCAACTATACACACACATTGCTTTCGTTTTCATTGTTTTCGTTTTCAAGTTTAAATCGTATAAATATGAAACTAATAGTTATATACATATACATATATACTAGTTTCCTATTTATTGATTTTATTTTGAAATAATGTGTTTAGCCATATAAATATGAAACAAATGGATATAGTTATATTTACACATATTATTTCATGTTTATTCATGCTTACAATGATTTCTTCAATATCAAGCTTTAACAAATCAATGAAATCTTGTTTATTTGCAAAAGTATGTGTTTATGAATTAAAGACTTAATTACACTATTTTATATCTTTTCCTAAGTCTATTAATCCATTCAAAATGAATATGCAAGTTTGTTTGTCAAAAACATGTGTTGTTAAGTTTTTATGTTTTTGGACTATTTTGCAAAATGATGAGTTTTCACAATTAGAAAGTAAAAATCAAAACTTTTTTATAACATGTTCATTATCATGTTTATAAATATTTTTCAAAGTTTTACATTTTTTGATGTTTATTTAATATTTTTAAATGAAGTTTAAGGCTAGATTGAGTCGACCCATGATCAGTGACGAGTCGACTCAAGAAGTCCTATGTAGTTAGCATTTTAGTCTAATGAGTCGACCCATAAAGTCATGAGTCGACTCATACAGTCATGAGTCGACTCATGACCTAGATGAGTCGACCCATCAAGTGACTGTTACATAATAATGACTATTTTTTAGATTTTGCTGATTTTTTATGGGTTTTTGTTGGTTTCTTGGGTTGTTCTCTTCTATCCTATATATACCTTATTTCTTTAATCGTTCTTAACTACTAAGAAAAGTTTTAAACAAGTTTACAAGGGGTTTTAAAGTTAGTTTAGTGTGTTTACAAGTTTTGTTTGAGAAGAGATTTTCACAAGAGGAAGAAGAGATCATCTTTGGTGTTTGAGCTTCAATCACTCATCTCTCTTACTCTTGTCATCTTAGAGAAGTTTTACTAAACTCAATTCTAGCTTTACAAATTTATATTTATTTTTTATCTTTTCACTAAGCTAGATTTACAATTGAGTTCGATTTTGTTATTGTTTATTGTTTCACACACAAAATTGAGCTTATAGTATTATCACACATTATGCAATTTGGGTTGTGGATGTGATTGAGTAAGCTTACACTTAGTTCTCATCTTGTATTAGAGAATAAACTATTTATTATTGTGCTTATTATGAGATACACTTTATAATACACTTGTACACCGAGAGGAGTATGTGGTAAGAGACGGGGTCGATTCTAAGAGGAGTGGCCTCGGTAGTAAAGCCTAGGGAGATGTTGTAATTCTGAGCACTTGAGAAAGGCGACACGGGCTAGGCCAATACTTAGAGAGTGTAGCGTATGATTGCAAGAGTATGAGTTGTAAACGTTTTTGGTGAGCTAGAAAACTGATATTGTGAGGTGTAAACGTTTTGGGTGAACTTCGAAAACCCATTGTGATAATAGATTCTCAATGGGAGTGGGGAGCGAAGACGTTGGTCAGAAGGACCGAACTCCGTGATCATCTTTGTGTGTTTGTGTTAATTATTTGCACGCTATCCCCTTTGCATTTTAGTTTATGTTTATATCGCCATTTGTTTTTGTTGCATATTCTTGCTCATAATTAGTTGTATATCATACTTGCAAGAATAAATTATTAATAAGTTTTATATTAGCATTAAATCGGATTAGATTAGCAAATACCTATTCACCCCCCCCCCTCCTCTAGGGTAATTTCACTTGGTATCAGAGCAATTTTATTTGGTAACAGAGCTTGGAGCTTTTTGATTTATGGCTTAACCACCTTGAGTTAAAGATCCTAGCTTTGTATTTTTGCTAATCTAGTTTTGTGATTTAATATATATATATATATATAGGTGAAAACTCCTATCAACTTAAGTGGATAGCAAATAGTGTGTCCATCAAAGTTTTTAACCACTCATATTGCCTAGGGATCCATGTATTATATAAAAGATTCAAGATCATGCTTCAAGATCATGCTTCATCCGCAAAGCAAACTAAGACGAGTTTTATTGAAGATCAATTACTTGAGTATAATGTTTTAGGTTTATACTTTGTGTGTTGATACTTAGAGCTCAATTATACACACACATTGCTTTTATTTTTATTGTTTTTGTTTTCAAGTTTAAATCGTATAAGTATGAAACTAATAGTTATATACATATACATATATACTAGTTTCCTATTTATCGATTTTGTTTTGAAATAAGGTGTTTAGCTATATAAATATGAAACAAATGAATATAGTTATATTTACACAAATTGTTTCATTTTTATACATGCTTACAACGAAATCATGTTTATTTGAAAAAGTATGTGTTTATGGATTAAATTCTTAATTATACCATTTTATATCTTTTCCTAAGTCCATTAATTTATTAAAAATGAATATGCAAGTTTGTTTGTCAAAAACATGTGTTGTTAAGTTTTCATGTTTTTGGACTATTTTGCAAAATGATGAGTTTTAATAATTGGGAAGTGCAAATTGAAAAGTTCTTTTTTGTAACATATTCATTATTATGTTTATAAATATTTTCCAAAGTTTTATATTTTTAGAATTTATTAATATTTTTAAACGAAGTTTAAAGTTAGAATTTACTGTGCAAATCAGACTATGTGCATGATTGAGTCGACCCATGAACAGTGACGAGTCGACTCAAGAAGTATTGTGCAGTTAGCATTTTAGTGTGATGAGTTGAACCATGATGTCATGAGTCGACTCATGACCTGGATGAGTCGACCCATCAAGTGACCGTTGCACAATAACGGTTATTTTTTAGATTTTGCTGATTTTTTGTTTTTTATGGGTTTTTATTGGTTTCATGGGTTGTTCTATTCTACCCTATATATACCCCATTTCTTTAATAATTCTTAACTACTAAGAAAAGTTTTAAACAATTTTACAAGGGGTTTTAGAGTTAGTTTAGTGTGTTTACAAGTTTTGTTTGAGAAGAGAGTTTCACAAGAGGAAGAAGAGATCATCTTTGGTGTTTGAGATTCAATCTCTCATCTCTCTTACTCTTGTCATCTTAGAGAAGTTTTACTAAACTCAATTCTAGCTTTACATATTTATATTTATTTTTTATATTTTCACTAAGCTAGATTTACAATTGAGTTTGATTTTGTGATTGTTTATTGTTTCACACACAAAATTGAGCTTATAGTATTATCACACATTGTGTAATTTGGGTTGTGAGTGTGATTGAGTGAGCTTACACTTAGTTCTCATCGTGTATTAGAGAAAAAACTATTTGTTATTATGCTTATTGTGAGATACACTTTGTAATATACTTGTACACCAAGAGGAGTGTGTGATGAGAGATGGGATCGATTCTAAGAGGAGTGGCGTCGGTAGTAAAGCCTAGGGAGAGGTTGTAATTCTGAGCACTTGAGAAAGACGACACAGGCTAGGCCAACACTTAGAGGGTGTAGAGTGTGATTGTAAGAGTGTGAGTTATGAAAGTATTCTGTAAACTAGAAAACCGAGATTATAAGGTGCAAACATTTTGGGTGAACGACGAAAACCCGTTGTGATAGTGGATTCTCCCCGGGAGTGGGGAACGGAGACGTAGGTTAGAAGGACTAAAATATGTGATCATCTTTGTGTGTTTATGTTGATTATTTGTGCACTATCTCATTTGTATTTTAGTTTAGGTTTATATTTCCCTTTGTTTATATTGCATATTCTTGCTCATAATTAGTTGTATATCATACTTGCAAGAATAAATTGTTAATTCACTTGGTATAAGAGCAATTTCAGATATGAGCGGTCTCTAAGCTTCCTTATCTCCGCTATTTAGAGTCTCTTCATGATGGTCACTATGAATTATATCGAGAGTTGATGTCTTACTACATGATATGTGGTGATACGAAAATGACTAGTGATGGCGGCCTTAGCTTGAGAACTTAGACTGAGTACTTGTTCAATCAAGCTCTTGAGAGAGTAGTTGGTGGTCAATGCTAGCCAGAGGCCAAATCTATGGTTGTATCACGTATGAAGACACACCATCATGGCTGGCTTTCCTTATCTGAAGGAGAATACAAAAGCTATCTCCACTAAGTGCTGTATATGGTAAGTGTTGATGCTATTTTGGTCGGATTCCTATCGATCTGGCTAAAAAGGTATTTCATACTACATGAGGCTATCCACCCAAAGGTGCTTTTCCCTACGATAATGTTAGTCTTTGGCCAGAGCTTGCGTCTACTCCTCACCATGATTTACAACATCCATTGGGGATTAAGGAAATTAGTTGTTTGCTATTATCCCAAGCTGCTATGAGTCCTAAAGTCAACTTGTCATATTCATATCTGATGGTTTGGCTCACAGACCGCTATTGAATATTGATCATGTTACGGAAAGACCACTATTGATGTGCCATAGCTGCATAAGCATGTGAGGTACTAGTGGAACTTTGAATATCTTAGTGCGGTCTGGGAGAAACTAGACTACCTTGGACACCTTAAGTTTAATCGTGCCCTTTCAACGATGAACTACAGTGCAATTTTCTTGAATAAATTTAAGGATCATGATAAACTTTAGCCCGAGCTTCTACCAACTACTTTAACATTATTTATCAACATCCATCTGTTCTATCTCATCTTCTATGTGAATGCATGGTGTTTGTAATTTGGAACCTTATTCACCAAGTCAATTTGCTCGGCAGATTGATTATGATGAGATGTACATTGGCAGTCCTAATTTAAAATTAGGGCATCAGGAAAGTTTGGTTGACGATGCCAGGGCATAGTGTCATTTCGCATCAGTCTATGTCGGAGCTTCATTTACTCTTTTAAGACAAACATCATGCGTCATCACCTAGTATCCATATTGTGTTTGGTATAGCACGGTGGGAGTGCTGCATCTGAACAATGAGCAGTTGATGTAGTGTCTTGCTCATGTAAATACCTATGTTGTAATGGAGTCTGAGAGAGGTAGTCACTATAAGGGATTGAAGGACTAACAGTGGACAAATCGGAGGAGTATTCACAGACCTGTGTAGGGTGAGCATGAGAAGAATGCTAGGGACCTCAATGCTACACCATAGGACTCTCTGAAGATGTTGAAACACGCATTCTCTAAGGGGTGGTTTCACCTTAGGTAACTTAGATCTATTAATCGATAACAGTAATGAGCCAAACTGCTATCATCTTGCTGCTAGCATCACCATTGATGAGGGTTGCCCCAAGTTCTCTCTTCAAATATGAGCATAGCTAAGGGCAAGGAGAAACGTTCTGCTAATCTTAACCTTATCGACCCTAAGCAGAAGAGGAAGATGATACCGAGTGAAGATCCTAATAGGATTCTATCCACTTTGAGGACTTGCGAGGGACCAAAGGGAATCTAGTTGTGGAGTAGGACCATTTTGGATTCAAAGGGAACCTTATAAGTCAATTTTGCACTTTCAAGAAGAAAGTGAATTCAGAGGTGTCCAACTTCTCCCTTTTCATGCGAACTGCTTATGTTTAAAAACAAACTTGTAAACACACTAACAAACTTTAAACACCCTTTAAACTTGTTTAAAAACTTTCTTGGTAGTTAGAAAAAGTTATGACGAAGTGGTATACATATGGTAGAAGAAACCAGCTCAAGAAATCACCAAAAACACCTAAAACCTTAAAATAATCAAAAACATGAAACTAGTTGTTACTGTGCAACGACTAGTTCATAAGTCGACATATAAGTTGACTTATGTCTTATGAGTCGACTTGTTTCAGTTGTAAGTTAACTCGTCAGACAAAAATAACAAACAGGAAAATAGAACGTAAGTCTACTTAACAGAGATTACAAGTCGACTTATAGCAAGTTGACTTACAGGATACATGAGTCGACTTATAGCAAGTTGACTTACAGGATACATGAGTCGACTTAGCAGAAAGATTTTGCATTTTCCAGAGCAGATCATAAGTCGACTTATTAGTGCTTATAAGTCGACTCATGAACGTGCACATGCACTGTTCATATTTAAAAACTAAGTCTTGAAGTGCCTTAAAAATAGAAGATAAATTCTAAAAAATGTAAACTTTGGAAAATGATTATAAACATGAATATGAACATGTTACAAAAAGAACTTTTAAATTGCATGTCCCAATTGTGAAAACTCATCATTTTGCAAAATAAGATAAAACATGAAATGTCAACACACACTTGTTTTTGTCATTTTGACTTAAACAAAGTTTTGATCACTCTTGAATGGATTTATAGACTAAGTAAAATATATAAACTAGTGTTGTTTAGTCCATAAACCAATAACACATATTTTCCCAAAAATGATGTTTTGCATAATATATGTACTTTAACAAAAAACAAAATTTTAAATATGAAACGTATAAGAATGTATATGAATATATCTATTGTTTCATATTTGTATAGCTATACCAAAAACAAAACAATAAATATGAAATATGTAAGTATATTAAAATAACTATTTGTTTCATATTTATATAAACTTGAAAGCTATAAAACCCAGAACGTGTATGTGTGTATATATGAGCTTTAAGTATCAACACACAAAGTATAAACTCCTAAAAACTAAATATACCAAGCAATGATCTTCATTATGCTCGATCTTGGTAACATGGATGAAGCTTGATCTTGTATATGACTTGAATTGCAAATGGCTTCATACCACTATTTCCGCCAACCTCCATTTGATATGATCGTTATGGCGCAATCCATCCAGCATTGATGTTTGTCTAGAATACCTATTAAGCATCACTAGACAAATAATATTAGGAATTGTTTGTAATCATCAAAATAAGATTTGGGAGTAGGCTCATAAACTTGAGGCCAACAGCTCGTGCTCTGCCTCCAATCTCGAATATATAAGGATGTAGTCAATAAAAACAATCATGAACTGATCCAAGTATGGATGGAAAACCCGGTTCATTAAATCCATGAATACTACGGGTGCATTGGTCAGCCTAAATATATGACAAGGAACTCAAAGGAATCATATCGAGTCAGAAATGTGGGTTTGGGAATGTCCATCTCCCGAACTCGTAACTGATGATATCCAGAATGAAGATCAATCTTCGAGAAATATTATGCTCTCTGCAACTGGTTGAACAAGTCATCAATCCTCGATAGTGGATACCTATTCCGGATAGTGACCTTGTTCAACTCATGATAATCTATATAAAGACGCATATTATCGTCCTTCTTCTTCACAAAAAGGACTGATGCTCCCCATAGAGAATGACTCCGATAAATAAAACCCTAAGATAATAACTCGTCCAGGTTAGTCTGTAGCTCCCTTATCTCAGCAGATGCCATACGATAGGGTGTTCAGGATATCGGTGTTGTGTCCGGCTATAACTTGATACAGAACTCAACCTCTCTCAGAAGGTAACCCAGGTATGTCCTGAAAGACATCCTGATAATCTGAGACAACTCTAGTCTCGCACAAATTAGCACTCTGATCCCTCAGCATCACCTCCTTAATGTAAGCCAGGAATGACTCCACAAACTAGTTGCCCTGTGAGGTCACTACGATCAACTCAGACCCATCAGACACTCATAAGATGACTAATTTAGAAAAACAGTGGATACTGACATGGTAGGATGATAGCCAATCCATACCAAGAATGACATCAAAATCTGATATCCGCTAGATGATCAAATTGATGATAAACTCGAACTCATCTAGATTGATGACACATCTCCTATAGACACTCTCTAATAGGATACCTCCCCTAAAAGAGTAGAGATGGATAACGGTACATCTAAAGGAAGTGCGACCAACTAGAGCCTATCCATAAAGGAATGAGAGATAAAAGAATGTGAAGCTCCTGAATTGAACAAAATCCGAGCTGGGAAGGAATTCACTATGAAAGCACCTTCCACTATGACATCGCTCGCACCATGATCATGTGGTACGACTGTATATACCCTACCAGTGACTGACGACTGTTGGACTGATGGCAGTGGAACATATGGGACTATCTATCCCTCAGGAGTCTCCTGAATAGCGTGAAAATCTACCTTGCTTGCCCCTCGATCTTCAGAACGTCAGGTGGTCTATCCTCCGTTGCTGGCCATAACTACGGTCTTGCTACTGCTAACCCTAACCATGGTTCTGCTACTGACCATGTCCTCATCCCTACTGCTAGCCCTAGCCTCTGCCCTGCTGGCCTCTTGCTGGTGCACTACGATAATCCCTAGACTTATGGCCGATCTTGTTATAGTTAAAATATGCATCCTGAATCGTGTGCTACTGCTGTGCTCTCAGATCATGCTGTGCTTCTTCTTAAACTGACCTAGCTGCTGGTGCTAAAAGTCATTACCCCGCTGCTGGGGTCCTCTAGGTCCGGCGAAAGGTCTCTTGCCCTTGTCCTAGTCATTCTACTGTCCTGACTTAGCGTTACCCTCCTCGTTCTTCTCGAACATCACAGTCTCTGTCACCTATGAAATGGTTGCATTAGCTACCTCTCTAACTGAGTGGAACTTCCTAGACACGAGGTAGCGTCGAAGGCTTGGACAAAGCCCTATAAGAAATATTTAAGCCTGACGCTCTCCTGACTACCACATACCTGTAAATCGAAGTAGACTCATGAACCGACTCTCGTAATCTACTACGGACATATCTCCCTACTCCAGTCTGGACAACTCCAGCTCTTTCCTGGCCCATACCGCAGAAGAGATGTATTGTTCATCAAAGAAATAGATGAATTCCTCCCATAGGAGATTCATCTGGTGCTCTGGCGTGAACTGAAGCATGTACCATCCTCCTGTATCACCCTTTAGGTTGAAATCTACCAACCTCTACTTCTGTACTGAATTGATGTTAAGTAGGTAAAGGATATTACCCACGTCCTCCTTCCACTTGTGGGCTACAAGCGAATCTAATGACCCTTGAAATTCTGATGCCCTCATCTTTTGGTACCTCTCGACTACACGAAACCAAGCCTACTACTCGCAACTGATAGTGGTGTGAGTCCTATTGTACAGTCTGAGGACTCTATGAAATAGGAATGGCTGGAATCACTAGAGGTGGAACTATAGGCAGTGGTGCAACTGGTGGAGTCTGGCTCACCACTCGCTCCTTAAGCGCTACTAGCCTCGCTGCAATAGGTGCCATGAGGTCTATGAGAAACTACGGAGCCTGTTGCAGCTCGGGTGGAGTCTGTTGCTTTTCGGGTGGAACCTGCTATGACTCTAGCTCTGGCTCATCCTGTCTCTCTCTGAGCACGGGATACTCTCCGTTCACGTCCTCGTCCGACCATCTACAAATTTTCTGGTAGAGAGTTTATAAGATGCAGTTATGAGACCTTAGACAAAAGGATATATAACATAGAGCAATAAGAAAAATTGTATCATAATATTTTCATGTAAATACCTTTTAATCGAAGTAAGAAAGTCATAAAACAGTTTTGTAAATTTCAGAGTATATGAATTTAACGTCCTCACTCATTCTAGGAATTCTTGGCGGACTCCAAATATGAATACTAAGAAACTCTATTCTAGGTCCACGACTCTGTTTGGAGAGAAAGTTGATGTCTTCATTGATGTATTTATTACAACTTCAGTCATTATAATAAAAACAAAAAAAGATAGTCTTTTTATAAGACTCTTACATAATGAAAACGAAAAAAATACAACTCTCGTCAAAATAAACGCAACGGATGTTTATCCTCCGTTGCTTTCGTGGGATCTTGGCTTGTGACGGGGATGTTGATATTCATGGACTACCAAACAATCAGATCAGATCTAAAACTTCATTGATTTGTCAATGAATCAAGAAACTAAAGCAATTATCTCGATAACAGCGAGATAATCACTCTTCTCGAGATTACCGCAACGGGGCAATCTCAAGGTAAAGAACCGGGAAGTGTAGATCTAACGAGCTCCATTTCTTTATACTGACGAACTTGATCCGATCTCCTCCTTTCTTCTAAAATTCATACTCCTTCAGTCTTAAGTTTAGCAGGGCTTCACCAATGCTCGAGAATTCCCGATCTTAAAAAATGAAGGCCCTGGGGCTATATTTATAGGCTTTAAGAGCCATGTTTTTGGATAGGAATGACTAATTTACTCTTATCTTTAGTTATAACCAGTTAACCATGTTCTTGAATGATATTTTATTAGTTAGAACAAATCCAAGCAGTTAACGGTCGAAAAACAGCTTAAATCTACCAGAAAACTGTTTTCGGGGCTGCGGACACCTATGGGTGTCTCGGTCAAGCCTTGGCCGAGACACCTCTTGGTGTCTTAGCCAAGCTTTGGCCGACACACCTATGGGTGTCTCGGCTAAACTTTTGCCGAGACACATATGGGTGTCTCACTGAGGTATGGAGCAATGTTCGGTGCGTTCTGTCCGTTTCCACCGTATCTTTATCATCCGAACTCGGAAT
Organism: Asparagus officinalis; assembly: GCF_001876935.1. NCBI lineage: Eukaryota > Viridiplantae > Streptophyta > Magnoliopsida > Asparagales > Asparagaceae > Asparagus > Asparagus officinalis. Next base: position 61,457 of record NW_017972477.1, on the reverse strand, counting down.
TACGTGATCCAAAGTGCATAGGAAAGCTGGTGAGGATATCTACAAGCTCCTATGGTTGAATCGTATAGGGGTGATATAGGACATGAGGGGGCGCTTCGTCTTTTAAAGCAATGTATAGCTCCTAATCAGCTCGTATCTTCGTTATTCTGTAATTCCGTTTCTTCCGACGGTTCGCCGACTTTACTTCATGCGCTCGTCGATGTCAATTAAGCTTCTATGACTCGAATAGTGATGTTCATCATCTTCTCTCAGCTTCGAGCTATTTGTGAAAACCTATAGGCAATTTTTTACGCCTACAGATACCCCCTCCAAAGTGTTTCAGTCTCGTTTCTTTTATAGAAGAGCCTGAAATACTTTGAATGTGATCGGTCTAACCTCTAGTCAATGTAAAAGGATCCGTAGTTAGCTTTGATTCTTAACTCATTTAATTTTTAGTCTATTCAATATTTTAACAAATAGCCAAAAAAATTTCCGACGCTGCGTTTATCGTCTGGCCGTCGTCGAAGTCTCGAATCAAAAACTGGTAAGTTGATTTTAGCTCGTGCCATTGAGTTGACTTAAAACTGATTATTTCTATCATGATATATTGACTTAGGGCTACGCGTTACCGACGTTGACCTTAGGGCTTCGGATCACCAGGCGTTGACTTTCATCGTAATGCGTTGACCAGTGTTGACCTAGGGTTACGCGTTGCCCGTCGTTGACCTTAGAGCTTCGGATTGCCAGGGGTTAACTTTCATGACAACGCATTGATCGACGTTGACCTAGGGTTACGTATCGACCAGCATTGACTTTCATCACAACGCGTTGATCGGTATTAACATAATTTATACACGTATGTTTACTAGAGTCTACACAGTTTAAGCTCTTAAGGCGTTGGAGCGTGGCGGTCCCAAATGTCGAGGCTACAGGACCACCTATTAAAGCTGATTCATCTGTATGTATGGATATTATCCTGAGGTTGTTGGATGCTCAAGTCATGAGACCAACTAATAAAGCTGATACGTCAATGACTCTTACATTTATAGGATTTTTGGTAAATCCTCAGCCATCAACAGGTTTGATTAGCCTTTACTAACTACCGTTTGAGTCGGGCTAGCGTGCAGATTGTTTAAATCCGTTTTGCACGTAACGTTGTGCTAAAAGAGTTAACTCTTTTAGTCCTACGATATTGAATACGTAGACTTCATATTTCTTACGGAAATAAACTATCCGGCAACACGTGTTAGGCGCAGACTTATCCCTATTTAGGCTTCGGGATAAAAATCCCCAGACTTAGATTCTGGTATCTTCTTTAATCGGTGAAAGACTAAACCGACAATGCGTGTTAGGCGTTGACTTATCCCTACTTAGGCTTCGGGATAAAATTCCCTAGACTTGGATTATGGTATCTTTTTTAATCAATGAAAGACTAAACCGGCAACGTATGTTAGGCGTTGACTTATCCCTTCTTAGGCTTCAGGATAAAATTCCCCAGACTTGGATTCTGGTGTCTTTTTCAATCGGTGAAAAACTAAATCGGTAATGTGTGTTAGGCCTTGACTTATCCCTACTTAGGCTTCAGGATAAAATTCCCCATGCGTGTAAGGCACAGATTTTAGGAGTTGAAAAGTAGTGTCTTCTCTTAGGGTAGAGACGAACCCGATGCTGGAGAGGAAGAATTTTATATTCTATCTCTAGTTGCAAAGGAAACTCAAAGTGGGATCTCCACTTTGAGAATCTAAAGAGTGAAACTAAGAGTGGGATATCCACTCCGAGAATCGAAAAGATTCAGATAATCCTAATTGTCGGAAGGTTTGATTACCGAACTAAAGGTGAATTTCTCGTTTATCGAGAGTGAATTGTAGTTTTGGCCCTAATTGTAAGAAGGTTTGACCAAGCAGGAGTTTGAGATGATCCTAACTGTAGGAAGTTTTGATCATTCGATTTGAAAGTGGACCTCTCATTCATAGAAGGAATCGAGAGAAGATTTTGGTTTTGGCCCTAACTGTAGGAAGGTTTGACCAAATGGGGGGTTTGAACGATCCGAAATGTTTAAAGGTTTGATCGTTCGATTCATGGACCTCTCGTTCATGGAAGGAATCGAGAGGAGATTTTGGTTATGGTCCTAACTGTAAGAAGGTTTGACCAGGTATACAGTGGGTGTGAGAGTACAAATCACATTGGGAGTGTTGACTTATATCGATCACTTAGTGGGTGTTCTAGGTGTCGAGTGATAAAGACTTAACATGAAAGTGTTTGACAATTATCGAGGATTGGCAGATTAAAATCCCAAGCATTATATTCAAACTCTGACAATTGGAGTGTTTGAGTGCACAGACACATTGTTAGTTTGAATGGATTAAACCAGAAAGAATTTTAGTGGACCCACTGTCAATTAATTTGATCAGTGAGGAACTTTGTGGTGGAGAACTATGACTCGTCAACACCAGTAGGAGTTTTTTTATGAGGAAAGATTGATCCAACAATATGATCAACTATCATCTCAGCAAAAGAATGCTCGGAAGCTGGTGGAATTGCTCCCAGCAGTTATAGTCCAAGTGGGAGTTTCTTATTCATCCCATTTTTGCAGCGACCGGGTTATCCCTAAGAACACAACATATAGCATCCTTTCGGGAACTTCCCGTTACATCCACCCCCAGCTTTCTTTGTGAAACTGGGTCTAACATTGTACTCAGCTGAATGATCGGGTTATCCTTAAGAATATCATATACGATATTCTTCCAGTAACTTCCCGTTAAAATTAGGAAATAGTTTAGACTTGTAAACTTGTTGGAGTATTGAGAAGTAGTTTATACTCGTATACTCTTTGGAGTGTCGGAAGGAGCAGTTTATACTCTTATACTTGTCGGAGTCTTGATTCGTCTTAATTTAGCGTTATGACGCGAGCTTCAACCAGGGTTTGGATGTTATTCTTGAGCACGAAGCAAGCCTTGGTGGGATGAATGATCCTCCTATGATACGCACAGTATTTTGGATCCGTAGTATTGTCAGCTTCCTCCTGATTTGCGATAGGTGGTAGTTTGATCTTGTTGTTCTCAAGGAACGATTTGAAAATAGTAGGAATGTCTTCGTCCTTGAAGGAATACTCTTTTTAGAGTCTTGAACCTAAAGTTTTTTGCTATCCCCGGGATTTCTGTTGTGACGTCTGATTAGCATCAATAGTAACTGCAAGGGCCTTCCCTTTACCATGGGAGACAAAGCTTGAATTTGGAGGGTTAGCCATCGGTTGGCTTCTCTCTGCTTTGTTCCTTCTGAGGAAGTGCTCGTCCTGCTCTCTATGCACTTTCAACTATTTCCAGGTGTTGGACGGTGCTACTCCTATAACTTACAACACGTCTAAAGAGAGGTTGTTGTGGCATATTTGGAGGATGAAGTCCTCTATGATCGGATCTTGGAAGTTCATCGCCTTATTCCAGAAGCACTTGATAAATTCGTCGATCGTCTCGTCGTCTTCCTGTTTCTCAACAAAATGTATCATGATTGACACCTCGGCATCATTATCAAAGAAGTGAGCGAGGAACAGGTTCTCCAGGTCATCCCAGTTGTTGATGCTTCTAGGCTTGAGACGACGGTACCAATCGAAGGCGGCCCCGTGAAGGGTGCTAACGAATGACGGAACCATCAAGGCTTCATTGCCAGAGATCATGCCGAAGTGGGACTTAAAGTAGATCAGATGTTGGGTGGGCGAGCCCTTTCCGTCGAATGATGTGAAGTTGATTAGGTTAAACTTCGCCGGGTATGGGATCGACTCCCACTCTCTCGGGTAGGGACATGGCATGCCAGTCTTCTTTACCTTTCGAGCAGACATCAGAGCATTGATTTTGCTCTCAAGGTCTTTTATCTTTTCATCATCGCTCGTATCCTTCCTCGGTCGATTTTGAGGAGGAACAATGGGGACACCCCCAGTGTTGTCATCATTAGTGGGACCACCCTCGGCGTTGTTGTCTTCAGTAGGACCACCCCCAACGTTCTGGTAACGGGAGGGTTATCAACATTGAGATGTTCATCCAAATCTGCTACCTGCTTGGTTAGTAATGTTGCAACTACTGGATTCACCAAGTTGATTAGACAGAGCCCGAACCTGTTGGTCATGCTCTTCCCTCATCTACTGCATAGCCATTTCCATTTTAATTTTGAATGCTTCGTTCTTCTTGGCTAGAGCATCCTCGAGAATATTTGTGATTTGCTCAGTATTGATCATAAGTACGTTACGTGTTTGTCCTGGGCTGGATACCGTATTGTTAAAAAGCAATTGCAGAGTTAGCATCTGATGCTTCATCATCAAAGGATAATCCCCTCTATATTCTCTGATAATCCCTTTACCTAATCGTTCCCGATCGCAATCGGGTTAGACGATGTGATATGAGCGGGTCAGAACTAGAAGGTCGAGTTGACTTTCCTCTATCAGCGCAATCGGGTTAGACGATGTGATATGAGCGGGTCAGAACTAGAAGGTCGAGTTGACTTTCCTCTATCAGCCATGTTAATTGTGAAGCGGGTCAGAACTAGAAGGTCGAGTTGACTTTCCTCTATCAGCCATGTTAATTGTGACTTTTGGAAGTTTGTCATCTTGAACGGCTGTAATGATCGTAAATTTCTAATACGGGTTTAAATAATTTTCTGATATTTAATCATTAAATATTATTTTTCTAAAAGAGTATTTGTATTTTTCCCTAATTTCTCTAAAATTTTCTATGATTTAAAAATACGCTATTATATTATTTTAATGGTTTTGCTAATTATAAATTTAATTATTACGGTAAAGACTTTTAAATTAATGTTGGTTATTCATTATTATTATTATTATTATTATTATTAATTATCTGTATTATTTTTTAGCATCAACCTTATCCTCTATCTCTATTTATAGCTATCAGCTGATCAGCACGACAGTCAATCTGTTATCTGGCTTTTTCCCTGAGTTTTTTCCCTCTCACACTCTCTCTCGCTACCCCACTTCCCCAATTCACTCCCTAAATCCCGCACACCCACGCCACCTCGTGTTTGCCCCATCTCTCAATTTCACTTCCCTCCAAACGCCTCACCTCGTGTTTCCCCCCCACTCTCTTTTTCATCTCAAAAAGCCCCCCCCCCCTCTCTTCATTCTCTCTCTCACTCAGCTCACTCTCTCTCTCACTCTCATTCTCTCTCTCACTCAGCTCACTCACTTCCTCTCTATGGTCATCTCATTCTTCATCTCTCTCTCGTACACCATTTCTCTCTCTCCCCTCATTTCAACTCTCTCACCTAACCAACCTCCAAACGTCGCCAGTCCCCTCCTCTTCCCGATGCGCCCAAGCCACCGACCGTGCCTTTCACCTTCTGCCTCCTCTTCTCTCCCTGTAACCCCTCCGACGTTGTGAGCTCCTTCAAGCTCGTCCACCACCCGGCCATCACCTCCATGTACAGCTGAGATTGCCGCCACCAAGCCGAGCTCGAGCTCACCCTAACGTCCAAGGTCTCCTCCGTCAAGCCACCGCGAGCTCCTCCGTCCTTCGTTAAGCTCCGATGCCATCTTCCTCCAGCTTCCAGAGCTCCTCCCTTACCACCTCCACCTCCGTTCTCCACCTCCCCCAATGCCGAACCCCTCCTCCACAAACTCCGACCAAGCCTCCACCTCTGCCATCACCCTCCACCTCATCCCCACTGCACCGCTACACCAAGACCCTCACCACGCTCATCCATGTCAACCCATCTCCGACCTCCTCTTCCTCCAGCAAGCTCCGTAAAGCATCCGGAAAGCGATCTTGGTCACTTCAGAAAACTGCAGTTCGGAGCCAACTTCGCACGCGTTTTCCGACCAACTCCGACCTCCGTTTTCGACGATTCCTTTGCTAGTACGTAGCCCTTCGTGTTGTCTATGACATAGTATATTCCTTTCACTTAGGCTCCCTATCTACACCTTGTTATACTCATTTGAATATTGCACGTCGCATTAACACTCTAATTGTAATTTTAGCCGTCGATTCCATGAAACCCATCGTAACACTGTGCAACCACCCCGACGGCCCCCACTACGGTCCAAGATATACCCAAGGCAAGATCCCACTTGCTCAGATCAGAATTTTGTATTTATTATGAATTATCTGTAATTTTAGATCTGTGATATAATTATCTACGTGGGATTGTTGATGAATAATATTAAATATATCATAGTAATATGATAAATAGTATTTTCAAAATAATTATAATGAATTAAAATAATTTATTTCAACAGCAAAATTATTTTTGGATATTATATTAATTAAAAAGAATTTATTTGAGAATGAAATCATTTTAGGAAAATTATAATAATTTAAAAGGAATTATTTTAGAAAAAGAATCATATTAGAATAAAGGTAAATAATTTAAAGGAATTTATTTGAAAAGGAACTATTAATTATAATGAGAAATAATCCATTTTGGAAGAGTGGATATTAAAAGAACATTTAATGAATATTTTAGAATAATTTTGAAAGGAGTTTATTTTGGAAAAAGGAATTATTTTAAAGTAAATAAATTTATTATTTCAGAAGATTAATTTAGAACAATTTTATGATTTCTGATTCTTAATTATGATGATCTAAAGGAATTTATTTGCAAATATAATTATCTATTTTGGATTTTAAGTAATTTATGATTTTATATGAATAGTTTAGAGGGTTGGATAACAAGATATTGTTAAAACCAGACTGCATGTATGTTTTTACTATTTATGATCACATTTTACGTTTTGTATTTATTTAATGTATTTGACATGTCTGCTATGTAATGTTCATGTTGTGTTTGTGAACCCATAGTAGTTCATGACTTAGTGGTCTCATGCGTCATGAACAGACTTAGTGACATGTGTGAGTGTGTTGACTGAATTTAGGTGGTGAACCCGCATTTCAATGAGGATTATGGTTAGACTTAGCAAAACAAGAAGAGTTGGGGTAGGAAAGTCCATGTTCATGTGATCAGATATAGCTGTTGATGTATCTTCCAGGTTCGCGCTGGTGAATTCGTGTAGTCACTGGGGTTGGTTTATTAGGTTAAAGTGAATTCGTGTAGTCACTTTAGTCCGTAACCTGTTTCATCACCTGAGCTTTGCCTGAGTTCGGCCAGACCGAGATCAGATTACGTGTAGTCCTCTGACTGATTCGTGTAGCAGTATTGGATGCACGTAGGAGATTTGTGAACAGTCAGTTATCCGATGATATGAGCGTTGACTCTGTGTGAGATGTGGACTAGTGAACTGTTATAGAATGGCTAGTTACATGACATTGTTACTTAAGGTGATTATGAATTCTTGTGAGATACGGACCAGTTGTATTTCTTTTCATACATAGATCGGGATTAATATTTAATTATCTACAATTTGAGACATATGGTATATACATGAGGGTTTCCTTGTTCGGATTATTTCACTCGACGTACTACGTCTTGAGTTGTAGATTTTTAAGTATTAATTCCATCTAGTTGTATGACCTTGTTACTTGGATGATTATTCTGATCGCCAGTTGCATGATCGACTTGTTACTTGGTTGATTTTCTTGGATTCTTATGATTATTATATTCTAGTGATATATTGCATTTAGAATATTAGTATTCCCACAGCATGCTTCTTTTATTATTATTACCTATTATTGCATTGGTTGTTCGACTATTTCTATTCTTCCTTGTGGGATCTTGCCGTGTGTCATGCACGCTGACGTACTCCTTTTCTCTCAGGATGTACGTCAGATTTAGAGGATGGACATCTATAGTTCGGAGTAGTACAAGAGCTAGAGGATCCTCCGCAGGAAGGCTTGGCAGACGGAGCAAAAGAACAAGTTGAAGCTTAGTTACCTGTTTTAGTTAGTTGATGACCCTAGTTTACTTTTGCAGTACTTTTTATTTTTGTCTGATTGTTGTATTTTATATTTACCAGCATTCTGATCATTTTGTATAAGGATATGTTGACCCGAATATTATGTCCGGGATGATATTTCACTTGTGATATGTATATTTTCTGCTCTGAGTTGTTTATTATATTCTCACTATTATGATCGGGAACCTGTGCCATCGCTTTATATTACTTGATGCTTAGCATATTAGATTGAGCAGAATGAGTCTAGTACCTATTTCTCCTCAGTCTAATATGTCGCGGGCTTGCTTACGTCTCGATTCTCTGGTATTTTAGGAAGCGGGGCATGACAACAGCTGATCGTTTCTTACGGAAACGTTTTGGTTTAGTATTCGATGCTTCAAAGGAAAATCTTTGGAATATGGAGTGGTCTTGGAGCAGCTACACACTGATAATACTGCCCTGATAAGTTTGATGCACGGACAATGAAAGTTCGTCTCCCAGGTATCTCTCTTTCGAGATCTATTTGTACCCTCAGCCTAATAGTACAACTCATCGGCATGATGACCGGAGCAATCTATCATGTGTTGGCACGACTTCTTAGGTATAACGTTGTTATCTGACGAACACGTTTCCTTTTGAGGATTCATCACCTTGTTGGCACTCTCAAGAGTCGCACGTTTTGAGCTACGCCTTCGTGAGCGTGGGACCTCAACAGGCTCTTGGACTTCAACATACAGTCCGAGGTGATCAGTTATAGGAGTTTCTCCTTACGAGAAGGCTCAGACTTGTTGCAAGGGCGAGTACGACCCCCAGCTCGATGAGTTGCTCGGGGTTCATTCACCATGCCCAAGTGTTCTTTGACCACAAATAAGTTTCGATCTTCATGTAGAGGATCCAGGCGATCCTTCAATAGAATTCTGGATTTGAAGAGATCCACGCTATCGTAGGGCTTCACCGGAGGTGCGGGAGCAATAGGAGCGGGATCTGAAGTTGACGAAGGCTAGGGAACAGCCTTGGATCTGGAATCGAGTGAGAAACACGACTGGTATCTCTTCTCGGGTAGAGGTGCTATTTTGGCCTTCAGCACCCAAACCTATTTAGATCTTGGTGGCTTCTTGACCACCTCTTCTTGCTATAATTTCTGTGCTTCATGTGCGAGAATCCGTACGTACGTAAGTAGTGCGTGGTGTTTCTGGAAACGCTCCTCGAGGGTAGAACGGGTTCATTTGACACGAACCCATTTGTTAGTCAATGGTTGGGAGGAGGACCTTGATGCTTGTTGTGGCGAAGGCTTAGCCACTTGGTGCTTTCTAAACTCTAGATCCGCTTGATAGCGGAGTCCGTTCCACTTGCTCTAAAGCCTTAGCCAATTGGCAGGCGAGATGATGGTGGCACCTTTGACGAGCCCTCCTTGACAAATTTGGCACGCCTTCAATAGTCAACTCCTTAATGGAGGCGGTGTCTGGATCTGTGGCTTTAGCTTCATCGAATGTTGTTGGGTCATCGTGAGGTGCAACTGCAGTAGCGGCGGCGGAGAGATCGTCTTCTTAGGTCTTCAGATCTGAAGACCAGCTGAATTTCCTGGAGGAGGAGGCCTTCCTGCGCTTTCGAGGAGAGGCGGATCTGGAGGAAGAGGAGGAGACGTACTCCTCAAACTTATACTGGTCGAATTCGTATTCATCCTCTTCATTCCCCGAGATCTTGATCGTTGGTTACGTCACGACAGCCTTGGCAGCAAGGCTGTTAGCTCCTACTATGGTCGACAGCTTGTTTGGGAAGAAAGTTAATATCTTCATTGATGTATTCATTACAAATTCAGTCGTTATAATGAAAACAAAAAAGATAGTCTTTTTATAAGACTCTTACACAATGAAAATGAAAAAAATATAACTCTCGTCAAAACAAACGCAACGGGCGTTTATCCTCTGCTGTTTGTGTGGGATCTTAGTCTGTGAGGGGGATGTTGATATCCATAGACTACCAAATGATCAGATCAGATCTGAAGCTTCGTTGATTTACGAAGGAATTAAGAAACCGAAGCAATTATCTCAGCAATAGCAAGATAATCACTCTTCTCGAGATTACCGCAACGGGGCAATCTCAAGGTAAAGAATCGAGAAGTTTAGATCTGATGAGCTCCTCTTCTTTATGCTGACGAACTTGATCCGATCTCCTCCTCTCTTCTAAAATCCATGCTCCTTCAGTCTTTAGTTCAGCAGGGCTTCGCCAATGCTCGAGAATTCCCGATCTCAAAAAATAAAGGTCCTGGGGCTGTATTTATAGGCTTCAGGAGCCCTGTTTTTGGATAGGAATGACTGATTCACTCTTATCTTTAGTTATAACCACTTAACCACGTTCTTGGATGATATTTTATCAGTTGGAAAAAATCCAAGTGGTTAACGGTTGAAAAACAGCTTAAATCTGTCAAAAAACTATTTTCAGGGCTGCGGACACCCGTGGGTGTCTCGGCCAAGCCTTGGTCGAGACACCTCTTGGTGTCTCGGCCAAGGTTTGCTCGAGATACCTATGGGTGTCAAGGTTTGGGGTGTCTCGGCCAAGCTTTGGCTGAGACACCTATAGGTGTCCCGGCTAAACTTTTGCTGAGACACCTATGGGTGTCTCGCTAAGGCCTGGAGCATTATTCCGTGTATTCTGTCCGTTTCCGTCGTATCTTGGTTATCCGAATTCGTAATTACATGATCCAAAGTGCAGAGGAAAGCTGGTGAGGATATCTACAAGCTCCCATGGTTGAATCGTATGGGGGTGAGATAGGATACGAGGGGCGCTTTGTCTTTTAAAGCGACGCATAGCTCCTGATCAGCTCATATCTTCGTTATTCTGTAATTCTGTTGCTTCTGATGGTTCGCTGACTTTACTTCATACGCTCGTCGATGTAAATTAAGCTTCTGTGACTTGGATAGTGATGTTCATCATCTTCTCTCAGCTTCGAGTTGTTTGTGTGAACCTATAAGCAATTTTACAGATTCGACACAGGATGATCCTAAGGATGCTAGAACTACAGCTCTGATACCAACTATGATGCCCCTGTTTTCACACATGACTGTAGTCTAAGGTGAACCCAGAGATGTCAAACTTACCATGCACCCACCGTACATTAACACAGTTTACCAATCACAGTAATATACTCTAGTAGAATCAAATATAAGGTAGGTACAAAACAGGCAAAATAAGAAAATAAAAATAATAGACATGATATAGAATGAGATATCTCATAAATAAAAATCATATCTCAACTAAAATATATCTGATATCTAGAATAATGAAAATATCTTAACACAAATCAACTAAAATTTGTATTAAAACACACTGCCTTTACAATATGAAAACAAAATGCTAATATCTGAATGAGAACATAAAACTATAGTGGAGTCTCAACTACTAAAATACGCGACGACGATTATGCTAGAACTTCATCATCCTACAGCTCTCCGGAACTTTGAGCTGTCTAAAAATAAATTAGAATAAAAAAACAAAAATAAGAGCATCAAAGTGCTAAAGCAAGATCACTTCCATCCGCCTCCAAGGGAAGGGCTGCTAGATGAAGTAAAGGCTCTATCTATTAAGCATAGTTTACCTAGATCATTTATCCTGTATCTAAATAGAATTAATACTTAGAAAGCTACAATACGAGACGTAGTACGTCGAACGAAATAATCCAAATAAGAAAGTTTTCATGTATATACAATATGTCTCAAATTGTAGATAACTAAATATTAATCCCGAACTAAGAGTGAAAGAAAACGTAACTAGAAAGTAAAGCATCATAATAAACATCAGCATATTTATCTCATGTACCCGCATAACAAGGTATCTCAGTCATCAAATATCTCAACAATGAGTCGAAATCACTTTTACCATTCACCAAACTCAGGCTATCACATAATTGTTACAATGCAACTCTTTACAAGATTCTGATTTTATCGCATTATCGTACGCAACGGACTATCCTGAAGGTATCCTAAGTAGTGTAAATGGCTCTTTAGTCTCATCATGATCTCAGTGCGTAACATGAGTGCAGGACGGTCTACCATATAGGTATCCTAAAAGACGGCTCACAAGCCTCAACGCACCCACGTGCGGATGGACTGCTAGACAAAGCATCCAAACCCGAGTCAATGGCCTATACAAATAGAATATCGATGATCTACTACACGTAGTACTAAACTGAGCTCATCAACAATATCCATCTCATAAATAAACTGTGAATATCTGGTATATCAATGCACTATCTTATATAGAACTAAGCTGAGCTCATCAATGATATCCAGCAATAGCATAAACAATCTTCAACCCAAGTGTAATCAGTTCAACACTTGTCAAAATTCCCTTTGAGATACTCATGTGTGTACTACGACACCATTCATGTACAATCATGCCCGTACGTGTACTATCATATGACTTGAACCCCGCAATCGCATCTCAAACTAGTGCAACTTAATATTCAAAAAATCTGTCTTAGTAGTCGACTACTAAGCTTTGTAGTCAACTACTAGGCTTAGTAGTCGACTACACTGAGTCCATCCAGACTTTGTAAAGGCATGTATCAGTATTAGTAGTCGACTATTAAGGACATTAGTCGACTACTCTGTAATAATCAAGTTTCTGAAAATTTTAGCTGGACATGAGTAGCCGACTACTAAGCTTAATAGTCAACTACCCTGTCAAAACATGCATTATTTCGTACACGAACAGTACTTATTAGTCAAATGCACTTATCATGAAGTTAAAACAAGATTTAAACCTGATAAATATTCAACAGAGATTAACTCGAACATAAAACATAAAATTAACTTAGTCTAATTAGGGATTAACATCTTGTTTAATCAATTTCCTCAATTAGCTCTTAAATAAACAACAAAATTATCAACACATGATAATATCTACTCATGAACAGAGGTGAAATTCATTTAAACATGTGTATTTCACTTAGGTATCACAAACCTAGGGTTTTAGTATGATTAGTTTACAATAAAACTCAATTAATTAACTAATTAGGGTTTACACATGGGTTAAACAAAATTAACAAGTTAAAAATAAAATTAATATTAACTCTAATAATCATGATCATGATTCTAACATCAACAGCAAGGGTTAAGATTCAGATCTAGCACTAGTTCATGATTTATCATCAAAAAGCTACCTTTTATCACATCGGGTTAAGAATAAACATGTAAACAAAGATTTAAACACATTAAATCATTTATTTACTAAGAGTGCAGGTTAAATGAAGATGATCTTGCCTCAATTGTCGTGTTGAACTCCTGAACATGCGTGCATGATCCCTTCTTCAGCAAAAGCCCACGATCTCTCCCTCTGGTCGATATCACATCTCAAAATGCCTGGAGGAAACACCAAAAATGAGATCTAGGGTTTAAGGGGAGAGGGTGGCTGTGTTCTCACGTTAAAGAGGGTAAAATGAGCTTTAAAACAAGTATATATACGTATATATATAATTCGGTCCGAAACAAAACGAATCCGACCCGAAACCTATAAGAAATCTGGAAACAGCCTGACTAGTCGACTAATACTACTATTAGTCGACTAATGGCCTTGCTAGTCGACTACTAGTAGTAGTCGACTACTAACAACACAGATTCAGATTTTGCATGTTTCGTGCATGATTCTCTTCTATACTCGTATATATACATTGGATTGATCTCAAGTCAATCCTTAGCTTATTCAAACATCAATATATGTTATTTATCACTATATAACATATTTGTTATTATTTATCATAATATACTCAAATTTACGGGGTTTTACATTCCCCATGTATTAGTTCTTCCTCTTATTCTACTTATCAGTACTTGTGTTTCATTTTTGACTTTGATATCATCCTCCCCTATTATGGAATGATCTTTATGCATTTATGCTTATCACTAGTTAATAAATTAGACATATATGGCTGAGTGGTCTTATTATTATTCTGTTTATGTGTTTATAGATGACATTGATATAAATTTGTGATATCCTTCTATGTTATTTAGTTTATCTGTGAGACTTGTTGACAAATTCATTATTATATATTATTTCTTCTACTAAGTAATTGTCACTATATATTTGCTTCTGCTGCATACTAGCCTTCAATGTATAATAGCTTCTACCATATTTGTGATCGTGTATTATTCTATGATTTTTTACTGGATGTGGTTATGGTGATGTAAGAATGGAACTATTGAGTAGGCATAAGTATATACTTCTGGATTGACTTGGCTCAATTACAAATGCTTCCTAACCTAGTCGTGTGCCAGTCAAGTGATATTTATGTTAGACCCTAGAGGGGGGTGATTAGGGTCTTATACTAATCTAATCCCGATTAAATACCAATTAAAATTATATTGATTAATTTGTTCTTGCTAGAACTATATGATATGGATATGAACAAGAATGATATGAATAAGCACAAATAAAATATACGCTAAATAAAAACACAAACACACGATATGTTTACGAGGATCGGTCACCACGATCTACGTCCCCTCTCCTCACCATGAGGAGATCTCCACTATCACAATCCAGTTTGAAAGCCAGAACTTCTACACACTCGGTTTACAAGTTTATCAAAAACTTTAACACAACAAACACTATGCAACCACACTTTACACACTAAGTGTAGGAACCTAGCCCGTGTCCTCCTCCTCAAGTGCTCGGATACAACCTCTCCCTAGGTTCGTCAACTGACGCCACTCCTATTGGATTCGACCCCGTCTCACGCCTTACACTTCTCTCGGTGTACAAGTGTATTATAAGTGATACTCACGATAATGGTTAAATACAATGATTTGTTCTCGATAACAAATGAGAACGCAATGAAGCTCACTCTCACTAAATCACACACCACTACCTAACAATATATGGTATGGAAATATTATAAGCTCAATACAGTGTGTGTGATAACAGTGAATAGAAAAATATGCAACTCAATTTAAATATAGCTAAGTTATGAAAATGAATCAATAAGCTATATAAGAAAGAGTTTAGAAAACTTCTCAATAAACAAGAAGAACAGTAGATGATGATGAGGATAGGATCCTCAGTTGGAATTGAAAGCATCTTCTTGTTGTAGAAAACTTCTTTTGAAACAGACAACTAAAATCAGCTTAAACAGCTCTTAAACATCTCTTAATCTTTTGTTAAAAACTCACTGTAAAACAAACTCTTGGTTCTTGAAAGAGGAAAGCAATGGGGTATTTATACCCACTCAAGACATCAGCCAAAACAACCTTGAAAAGAACAAAATAGCCCTAGAAAATTAAATCAGAATATAGCTGTTGGAATACAATGATGAGTTCGGCGGTCGACCATGAGAAAATGGCGGTCGACCGAGAGTAACAAAAAGCTGAGAAATAATTTTTTTAAAAGCTAGC
>NW_017972477.1:35210-46243 GCF_001876935.1 Asparagus officinalis | reverse complement strand
ATAAAAATCATAACATAAAAAAGAACTTCTGGCGGTCGACCGTGGCGATCGACCGTAAACTGATACATGTTAAAATCAGGTTTTGAACTTGTTTTTGACTGACTTTGAAAATACATAAAAATATCAATTCATTTCCAAAAATAGTAAAACTTTGGGGAAAGTTTCTAAATGATAAAATAAACATATTTGAAAAGGAATTATTGGAAATGCAATTTTCGTTTGTGAAAACTCACTATTTTTGAAAAGTGTTCAGAAAACCTGTTTTTGTGAACATGAAAATTAAACTATGACTTGTAAACTTGTATATATATATATATATATAATGAAGTATGAAAGAGATGTAAACATGAAATAAAAGCTATTGTAACAAAGTTTGATAAAAATCATTTGTATGATATAAAAAGTCAAACTTGTGTTGTGTTTACATATTGAGCTTAAATATTATCATACGATATATGGAAGCAAACTACACTTATACCTAGGTGAATGCACACACATGAACTTGAATCTTTAACTCTTGATTGCCGTATGTTGAATTCCTGTAAAGAGAAAAACAAACCACAAAAACTAGAAAATATATTAGATATAAATTGTTTGACAAATCATCATCAAAACCATAAGGCCAACAATCTCCCCCTTTTTTATGATGGCAAACAATTTATTTAATGATATAAAATTTATATGAATAAACCAACTAAATCATGTAGTTACATATGAATAAACCACATACGAAAAAACTAAACCACATAACTAAACAACATTACATGTAGTTTTCCATCAACATGAATAAACCAATAAATTAAACAACAATATGTAGTTTTTATCCCCCTTTGACAATATCAAAAAAGAATAAAAAATAAAATAGGAGCAACGCTCCCCCTGCATACATGCCCAGATTGAATGATCAATACTCCCCCTGTCAATTTGTATAAATGACATAACAAATAACAAGAAGAACATATATGGGAGCTACACATCCATAACCATCCATAAACATCATAAACATTCATAAACATCTATAAACATCATAAACATCATAAACATCCATAAACATCTATAAACATCCATAACCATATTAACAAGCTACTAAAATCATAAAAGGCAAATTTTTAACACAAATAGCATCCTTAACAGCCTGTTTTCACAATACATTATTCAGAGGATCTAAAAGCCATAAAAAGATAGTCATAAGCTATCATAACTACAATAAACAGAAATAGTTCCCATAAAAAGATAGTCATAAGCTATCATAACTACAATAAACAGAAATAGTTCCATAAGGCACAAAGTTTTCAACCACAAACCATAAAGTTATTACAACAGAAATAGTTCCATAAGGCACAAAGTTTTCAACCACAAACCATAAAGTTATTACAACTTCAAAATAAAATACAAATATCCAGTTTAAGTTCCACAAAACATAAATCCATAGCATCAAATATCAATCACCACCGTCATCAGATTCAAATGCAGAGCCAGATCCCGAACCAGAAGAAGATCCTTCTTCAGAGCCCTCTTAAGAACCAGTGTCAGAGCTGGAAGAGGGATCCGGAATTATAAGAGACTGACGCTGATAGCTAAGAAGAGTCCTAACATCCTTCTGAATACTTGAGACCTGAGTCTCAAGACGATCCAGTCGGTCAAAAACCTCAGAAGCTGAAATAGTGGAAGCTCTAGACGGAGAACGGGAAGATGATGGTTTTGAAGGATCAGAAACAGAGACTGAAATTTGCATTTGAGAGAGAGAGACTCTATCAAAATATTCCTTACTAGGATCAACTTTGGGTTCATGAGACAGGGCAACACCGAAGTGTTGAAGAATAAAAATGATGAAGCAACCAAAGGGTAGAAACTTAAAATGCTTACATGCCATGTTTTTAAGAAAAATGTTTGCCCAATTCAATTTTATCTTGGCAAAAATAGCATATATAGCATTGACTTTGTCAAGAGCAAAATGATCAAAGCTACCGGTCTTAGGAATGAGATTCTGAGCAACAATACGTGCGATGATTTTGGCAGTGGGATTAAGAGTTTTGTTGTTCATAGGATAAGAGCAACCGGGCTTAAACATAATATCGTTCACATCCTGATCGGTGTGATCAATAGACATAAGCTCAACGTCACTTGACGGGATCTTAAAGATTCCCGCAAGTTCGTCAGTAGAAAAAGATATTAGAACATTCTTAACAAATGTATTGATGGTTTGGAGACCATCAGCTAAAGATGAAACAGATAGCTTTGCATAAAATAGATAAACAAGAAATGGATAATAAGGAACCTTACATTCCACATCTAACAGATCATGCAAACCAACAGTAGATAAAATCTCATGAATATTATAGATAGCTAATTCCTCATATTTAATATACCTACTAGGTAGAATTTTTTAACTTGCAAAGTTCCCTATATTTCTTAACTAGGGATTTGAACAGTAGAAAATCCTCATAGTTAGAGGCAATAGATGATGAAGAACCAGTATCTTGTTTGGATTTCTTCCTATGAGGCATTGTATCAGAATGAAATCAATAGTAGGGTTCGACAGATAAGGTTTAAACAGAAATTGATAATGAAACCCTAGAACAAAAATAGAAACAAGATTGGTAGAGGAAGATTACCCAACAAATTTTCCAACTGAGAGTGATTGAGAGCCGCGGTCGATCGACGATGAGGTGACGGGCGACCGTGGAGAGAAAATGCAGATTTTGGGAAAATTTCAAAATGAGGGGAATAGGAGACGATCGGGTTTATGAGAGGAAGAGTCAATGGCTTAGATCAGCTCAAGAATGAAATCAACGGTGGTAGAAGAATCGGGTTTAGAAATGTTATCAAACAAAAACCAAAACCCGATAAGAAACTTAATAGGAAACAGAAAAAATCTCTTGCGGTCGACCGTGGCGGTCGACCGTGATAATCACAGAAACTTTTAGGGTCGACCGTGGCGGTCGACCGTGAGAGAAATACCAGCAAAAATATTGTAAAATCTGGATTTTGTAAAAAATTTTATTTTGGACCTTAATAAAAATTTGTTTTATGAGATATTATACATATATAACACCTATTAGCTAGTAGTACAAGAAAATGTTTTATTTTAAATTAATAAAAACAAAATCATCATCAAAGCTCAAAAACAACTATAAAACAAAAAACAAAATGATAGTTATGAAATAAAACTCATTTTGGTACCCAAATCATTTTGGTACCAATAACATTTCGGACATGACGCCTATCATGTAAATCTAAGGCCCTAAGGTTATGAACCCGCTTGGACATATTTTGTACACTGATACGGTCAAAACAAAAATTGTAAACATGACCCATGCGATTACAATTTATGCAATGTAAGGGTTTGAATGGTTTGCGTTGACCGAAATGATGTGCACGTGGTTCATTTGCAAAAATAGATTTTTCTTTGTATTTATTTTGCAAATGAGAATTTCTTTTCAAATCAAAACAAAACATGGCCAGATGACCAAAACGACCACAATAATCACATTTGTACACATAAGCATGTTTATGATTTACACTATGTGTGTGTACATGTGTATGTGATTAGGAAGCTTGATGGGATGCACAATTAGGAATAGGCTTGTCAATCTTTTGTGCATTATGACAAAATTAGGCTAAATGGCCTTTAAGACCGCATATAGAACATTTATGAATTTTGTCATACATGTGTGCATAGTGAATAGGTTTTTAGAAGAATTAACATTAAACTTTGCACACAAGTCCATAAGCTTTTTGTTATTAGCAATACAAGTGTTTAGTGTTGAATCTAAGGTAGATATGTGTTTTCTCATTTGATTCAACTCAAAGTGTTTAGTGTTGAATCTAAGGTAGATATGTGTTTTCTCATTTGATTCAACTCATCATTGTGCATACAAACATTGCTACTAGAAGTAGGGTAAACATGATTAGTTTTCATATATTTTAATTTATCTACTTCTAACATGGCATCACATTTTTTATGAAGCAAACTAGCATTTTCTAATCTCAAATTTTTATTGCATTCTTTAAGAATTATATTTTCATTTGTATTTAAATTAAACTTAGTGATTAGTGTTTCATGAGTGGATTTTATATTCACATACTTACTTTTTACATCAATATAGCAATTGTGTAATTTTTCAAACTCAAAAGCAAGCTCATCAAAAGTAATAACATCATCGTTGTCAAGCTCGCATACCTCACTAGGGTTATCACCTAGTGGTAGTGTACATGGAGATGAGGCATCTTTAGAACTCAAAGCGGGATTTTTCAATGCTTGCTGAATAGCCTCCAAGTCCCCTTGATGTACTTCAATAAACTTTCATAAGGTGTAAGCACTATCATAATGAGAAAATTTGTTATCAAAAGATGAGTGAAAGGCACTAAGCAAATATTCTAACAAAAGCTTGTTCATATTAAACATTCTTTTATCAGTGGGAATAGTATAAGCATCCTCAATAATTTCCCATAAGTTGAATTTTTAGATTGAACAAAAAGTTTGAATCTAACACGCCATTGAGCATAGGGGAAAATATCCAAATGAGGAGCAACATTAATAGCATAACCTAAACTAGATGCATCATACATATCCATAGAGATTATATGCAAGAATCCAAATACAATCAACACTAGATTAGCATAAAAACGATAACTTGGATCTTTAACTCAAGACGATTAGACCTTAAATCAAAGAGCACCAAGCTCTGATACCAATTGCTAGACCCTGAAGGGGGGGTGATTAGGGTCTTATACTAATCTAATCCCGATTAAATACCAATTAAAATTATATTGATTAATTTGTTCTTGCTAGAACTATATGATATGGATATGAACAAGAATGATATGAATAAGCACAAATAAAATATACGCTAAATAAAAACACCACTCCTATTGGATTCGACCCCGTCTCACGCCTTACACTTCTCTCGGTGTACAAGTGTATTATAAGTGATACTCACGATAATGGTTAAATACAATGATTTGTTCTCGATAACAAATGAGAACGCAATGAAGCTCACTCTCACTAAATCACACACCACTACCTAACAATATATGGTATGGAAATATTATAAGCTCAATACAGTGTGTGTGATAACAGTGAATAGAAAAATATGCAACTCAATTTAAATATAGCTAAGTTATGAAAATGAATCAATAAGCTATATAAGAAAGAGTTTAGAAAACTTCTCAATAAACAAGAAGAACAGTAGATGATGATGAGGATAGGATCCTCAGTTAGAATTAAAAGCCTCTTCTTATTGTGGAAAACTTCTTTTAAAACAGACAACTAAATCAGCTTAAACAGCTCTTAAACACCTCTTAATCTTTTGTTAAAAACTCACTGTAAAACAAACTCTTGGTTCTTGAAAGAGGAGAGCAATGGGGTATTTATACCCACTCAAGACATCAGCCAAAAAAACCTTTAAAAGACCAAAATAGCCCCAGAGAATTAAATCAGAATATAGTCATTGGAATACAATGATGAGTTCGGCGGTCGACCATGAGAAAATGGCGGTCGACCGCGAATCACAAAAAGCTGAGAAATAATTTTTATCGTCACGGTCGACCGCGATCCAATAAGAAGCATAACATGAAAAAGAACTGCTAGCAGTCGATCGTGGCCGTCGACCGCAAACTGATACATGCTGAAATCAGGTTTTGAACCTGTTTTTGGCTGACTTTGAAAATACATAAAAAAATATCAATTCATTTCCAAAAATAGTAAAACTTTGGGAAACGTTTCTAAATGATAAAATAAATATGTTTGAAAAAGAATTTTTGGAAATGTAATTTTCGTTTGTGAAAACTCACTGTTTTTTAAAAGTGTTCAGAAAACCTATTTTTCGTGAACATGAAAATTAAACTATGACTTGTAAACTTATATATATATATATATATATATATATAATGTAAATATGAAATAAAAGCTATTGTAACAAAGTTTGATAAAAATCATTTGTATGATATAAAAAGTCAACTTGTGTTGTGTTTACATATTGAGCTTAAATATTATCATACGATATATGTAAGCAAACTACTCGTATACCTAGGTGAATTCACACACATGAACTTGAATCTTTAACTCTTGATTGTCGTGTGTTGAATTCTTGTAAAGAGAAAAATAAACCACAAAAACTAGAAAATATATTAGCTATAAATTGTTTGACAAATCATCATTAAAACCATAGGACCAACAATTTGAACACAAGGCATAATAGAAGAGAACTAGGAGAAGACTGAAAAAGAAAAACAAACTTACCCTTCCTACCTTTGGTATCAAGAGGGAATCTTCACCATTGTAATACTATGAGGCAAAAAGTAATAGTACAATGAAGTAAAAAGCAGTAATGAGTTCCTTTTGATTCCGTTTTAGGAATCACTAGATGATGGAACACTACAAACTTTGGTACCACACCTTGTCAGTGGAAAATAATGATATATCTAAGTTCAGTGATAACTGCTATGGGGTAGTACCAATAGTCGAAAACCTCCACGCTAAATGATGGAAAGGGTAATGCAACCTGAGTTCTAATTGACAATGATAGATTAGGATAGCATTAGTATCATAGTAGAAAATGACCTCTCTCCCCAAATGAACTTCAGCAATGAAGCACCTCGAAATATGATATTTTACAACCTAATGGTGGAAGATGTCTTGGGTGACTGCTAAAAAGATTTTATTCAATAGATCAAGCAAAGATAAGATTGGTTTATCCATGGCAAAAGAAGAAAGGTAAATTCTTTAAGAAGAACTTTAAAGCCATATATAGGGTCAAAAGGCTTGCAAGCCAAGTAAGTAATCCTAAATCAAAATGCAGACCTTTTCCTATTCAACCTAGGAAATACCCCAAAGTCGGCACAAGGCACATTATAAGGGCAATAGCAATAAATAATCACTACCTGGACGACTGGATATAGTCTTCAAAAGATCAAGAAAGAAATCTGGAAAAATGATCAGTTAAGAGTTTATATATTTTTCACACTGATATAGTTAGAATATGGGAAAAATCAAAGAATAAAAGTTGTAGGTATCTTCAACAGCTTTCCAAAAAATCTTAAATCACCTCATTCTAAGGTCGGGTGTGAAATTTATAGCTAAAATACCCAATATAATTTACAGAAATACAGAGTAGTTGACTACATTGTATTGTAGTCGACTAGCAGGGGTTTTCCTGGGAACGCTAGGTTTAGTTCATGCCTATTTAGTTTTATTTTGACCCGATAATGTGTAGAAATATATATACACATTTTTCCTGAGTTGTAAAGGGCTTTTCACAAAATTTTTAGCAGTAGCCACCTCTCTCAAACCCTAAACCCTAGATCTCAGTTTGACCCTTCTCTGAGGTGTTTGTCGATGGAAAAGCAAGGTTTTTGTGGCGTTTGGTAGAGGAGGGATCTTGCATGCATGTTCAGAGGCTCGACATGATGTTTCACGCAAGATCACTTCCATCCAAACCTGCACCCTTAGTTAATAAATGATTTAAGATGTTTAAATCAATGTTTTACATATTTAGATCTAAATCTAATGTGAAAAAGAATAAAATTTTGTTATTAACGGTAAACAAATGTTAGATCTATATGGTGTTCTTGCTGTTTATGATAGAAGCGTGATTATGATTACTAGGGTTGTTTCTAATTTCGTTTTTAATGGTTAAATCATGCTTAGGACATGTTTAAACCCTAGTTCAACCCTTATTTGAGGGTTCTATGTTATATTCATGCTTAAACCCTAGACTTATGATAAAAGAGCTTACATGTTAATTAAATCTATTTAAACCCTAGGTTTGGGGTATCCTTGATTCTGTGAATGTGAATAAACAAAATTTTATAAGTTTCAAGCTTAATATGCAAGCATGCTTATGTTGATCTAATCGATAACTAGGGTTTATGTTAATTTCTTGATAAGTGAGAAGATTAAACCTAAATTGTTGAATTAAGGGTTTAAATAATCATGGAGATGATTCTTTTGATTTGTAATTACTAGTTTTGCAATGTATTAAAGCATGATTTACACGCGACGATTGCTAAGAGTTGTGTGTACAAGGAGCTGTGCATGTTTCTGCGTAGTAGTCGACTACTAAGAGTAGTAGTCAACTACGAATATTCAGTTTGGTTTTAACAGAATCTATCTTATTATAAAGTAGTCGACTAGTATACAGTATAGTCGACTATTAATATTGATTCATGCTTTACAGAGTCTGAGTAGACTCAATATAGTCGACTACTAAGCTTAGTAGTCGACTACTAAGGCTGATCTTCTTGACATTGTGTTATTTTGATTTGAAATGCGAGCTTGAGGCTCAAGTTACATGATAGTACATATGTGATCATAATTATACATGAATAGTGTCGTAGTACATGTGTTGATACCCTAGAAGGGGATTTTGTTAAGTATTATTTCAAGTACACTTTTCATATATTATTGTATCCGCACTAGTGTGCGCAGAGGTTTGTGAACCTATATTATTGTATCCGCACTAGTGTGCGCAGAGGTTTGTGAACCTATATTATTGTATCCGCACTAGAGTGTTCATAGAGGTTTGTGAACCTATATTATAGTATCCACACTAGAGTGTACGTAGAGGTTTGTGAACCTATATTATTGTATCCGTTCTAGAGTGTGCGTAGAGGTTTATGAACCTATATTATGGTATCCATACTAGAGTGTGCATAGAGGTTTTTGAACCTATATTATTGTATCCACACTAGTGTGCGTAGAGGTTAGGGAACCTATGTTATGGTATCCGCACGAGTGTGTGCAGAGGTCGGTGTACCTATGTTGTTGTATCTGCACGAGTGTGCGCAGAAGTAAAGAACCTATATCTTCATTTCCATATAGTTATGCGCAGAGGATTGAAATGTTTAATAGTTGTTATGCACGGAGGTGCTATTAGATGAGAAGAAATAGAAAAGATAACTTATATGACTTGATATCCCAATGTGTTTAGCTGGCACTAAATATGATATAACTCACTCTTGAGTAGTTTTACATCTGAGAGACTCACTTGTTAGAACACGAGACATATATTTTACTCTGATGTTGAGTATAATGTTATACCTACATGCTTCTGTTTTAGTCATTTTGAGTCTTATTATTTATTCTTTGGTTTCGGGGAAAAAAATTTCTAGGTAGGCTATGCTTAATAGATAGAGCCTCTACTACATATAGCAGCCCTTTCCTTGGGGACGGATGGAGGTGATCTTGCTTTAGTGCTCTGATGCTTTTGTTGTTGTTCTTTTTATTTTTATTTTTCCTTTTTCTGGCGGTTCAGAGCATCGGAGAGTCGCATAATGATGGAGTTCATGCATAGTCACCGTCATATGAGCTAGTAGATGAGACTCTACAGTAGACTAACTTTATATTAAATTATTAGAATTTTTCTTTATTCCTCACTTTGTAAAGGTTGTGAGCCTTGATACATTCTTAGTTGATTTATGTCGTGATACATTTATATATTTCAGGATGTTAGATGTATTCCAAACTTGTTCTTTGAGACATGATTCATTTATGAGATACTATTTCTATATCATGTCAGTTACAGTTATTTCATTCTATTACCTGATTGTACCTGCATTTTATTTTGATTTCACTAGAGGATATTGTTGTGATTGGTGAAACTTGTTGTTGCACGGTATGGATGCATGACAGGTTTGATATCTCTGGGTTCACCTTAGACTGCAGCCATGTGTGAAACCAGGGGCATCACATCATGTGTTTAACATACTAGGGTTTGACTTAATAATTATTTATCATCATAACATGATCTTTGGGGTGTAAAAATATTTTAACATAACTAATCAAATTAAGTTTGTACAATTAGGGTTTAAAACCTAATTAGTTTGTCATCTTAGCAATTCACCATGGTTCTAAACATCAAATTAATACCTTTCCTTCAGTTAGTATTTATATTCACAGATCTACACATCAAACTAGGGTTTTTAATCCACAAGCTTATATCACTATATTATTTCATGTTCAAGACTCAAATTTTATACATCAACAATTAGGGTTTAGGCCATGTAAAATAAGAATTATTAATTAATCTGAAAACTAATTATTATGATCATCTATTTTTATCAATTAAATATTAATTTTTTTGATCTCTTTGTTGTTTTAAGATTTAACATCAAAACTAGGATTAAAAATCCTCGAAATAAGTACTACACATTAGATTAATCAATTATACATATTGAAAACATGAATTTCTACAGGGGATAGGTTTGGAGGAAGATGATCTTGTCTCAACACGCTGCTGAAAAATCTAAGGGTGTAAGCAAACAGGTTCTCCCTTGCTAAACATCGACGATCTCGCCTTCTTCTCGGTATTTGCTTCACAAAGCTCTCGAAATTCATCAAAATATGCTCTTGAGTTTTTGAGGGGAGAGGGTACCTGTTAGGGTTTAGAAATATGATGTAAAACGGAATTTTTCATGAAAAATACAGGTATATATAGAGGCAAATCTGAAACAAACAAATCTGACCTGAAACAGGAAACCCAATCAGACTAGAAAAATAGTCTTCGCTATTTTAGCTGTAACTCTTTCATTAGACCTCAGAATGAAGTGATATCAGATATGTTGGAAAGATATTGAAGAGCCTACAGCTTTTATCTTTTGAGTTTTTGCATATTCGAACTGTATCAGTGTGTAATGTATATATACTCTTAACTGGTCATTTTTCCAGATTCAAATTGTATCGGTGTATAATGAATATATATTCTTAATTGGTCTCAAATCAATTACTATCATGCTTATTCATTATTAAATGATATTTATCATAATATAACTCATTTCTACTATTTACCATAGTATTTTTAAAAAATATTTATGGGGTTTACAAAGAATCTCTATGGTTCAGAATTCTACCGTTTGAAACTTATTGCCTAATCTATGCTATGAGAGTTGGTGAGAAACCTCTTGCTTAAAAATCTCTCTTTTCTAATTCAACAAACCCTACAGTTTATTGCACCTGAGTTAATACACAAGACCATGGCGAGAGAGATGGCATGTGATTGCATTTGATGCTAATGACTCAGCTTTTCCGAATT
>NW_017972477.1:32484-35187 GCF_001876935.1 Asparagus officinalis | reverse complement strand
CTCTGTTGATTCTTGTTAGAGAAAGAGAGTCATAACAATAATAAATGTTACCACACTGCTGGATTTTCCTCTTTTAGCGACGGACATTTTCATCGCTAAAAGTTGATATTCCGTCGCTAAAAGTTTTAGCGACGGAAAAAAATCAAATTTCGTCGCTAAAATTTCGACGCTATATTAAGACTCCCTAAAAAAAGGTTTAGCGACGGATTTTCCGTCGCTAATTTTCAGCGACGGTTTATTAGCGACGGAAAAATGGTCGCTATTTAAAATTTTAAAAAATTAAAAAAATTATTAGCGACGGAAATTCCGTCGCTAAAATGGTATTAGCGAGGGAATTTCCATCGCTAATACAATTTTAGCGACGTAAATTCCGTCGCTAATAAGTTATTTATATCGTCATTTATGTTGTCGTGCACGTTTTTCGTCGCTAAATATTTTTTTTAGCGACGGAAATGCCGTTGCTAAATACTTATTTAGCAACGGAATTTCCGTCGCTAAAAAGAATAATTTTTTAAAAAAAGAATTTGGAAAATATTTTAAAAATTGAAAAAACCCTGTACAATATCGATAATAATTTTAAAAAACCTGTTCAATCAGCAGTGTAATATTCAATCTCACGCATTTATCACATCTCACGCATATATCACACATTTATTTCAATAAAAACAAATAAAAGTTTCTCGACAGGTACATAATAAATATTGTTTATACAACACAAGAAATTGTTTTCAAAGTTATATTAAGGACAATCAATCCTCCTGATCATCATCATCATCATCCTCAGCATCAGCTGCATTATGACTACCCCCGGCTGCACCTTGTGAAGAAGTCCCGCCCTGCAAATATAAATCAAATGTTAACAATGGTGTATAACCGTTAATAAGAGTGCAAATATAAATATAATTCCCGCAACATCACAACACAATACAACACAACACAACAACACAACAACACAACAACACAACACCACAACATCACAACACAACAACACAACACAATACAACACAACACCATAATACAACAACACACAACACTACACAACACAACACTACACAACACTGTACAGCACATCACCACACATCACACCACAACACAACACAACAACAACAACAACAGCGCCAACAACACCACAATCACGACCAAAGCCCCCACTCCACACACCCCCTCCCCCTCGATCACTACCATCACCACCATCAACACCCAATCCCCACTCCTCCCCCTCCCCACCACGACCAAACCCCCAACAAACCAATCACATAACGATCATCATAACACAACACCACTACCAACCAACCAACCCACCAACCAATACCATCAACACTACGCACGCATACACCATCAACACCACCATCACATAAAAACATTATAAGTATATATTTCAGGCTTTGTGTTAGGGTTAGAGTTAAGGTTTGTGTGTAACAGTTTGTATCAGTGTATATCAGTGTGTATGATATCATCTAATTAAAAAAAAGCAAAGTATATATATTACCTGATCTGACATAAATCGTCTCCTATATGCCTCCTGAGCCTCCTGAGGAAGAGTCGACATAAATTGTGTGAACTCCAATTCTCTCTACTCCCGGCACCTCCGTTCTTCCTCTGCAACCCGCTGATATGTTGTTTACTGTGACTGCCAATCTTCAATCGCTTTTAATCGCTGCTCCATTGAGTCTTGATATGAATTGCTTCCTAGTGTTGCTGTAGACTCGTAGGTGTTACTAGACTCGTGCGGCCTCTTGATAATCATATTTTATTACAATTTTATACCCTCATTATCTATTTTATATGAATAAATATGCCATTAATAATTGTTTTTATCTTTAATTGCAGGTTAGTGAAGAATTGTAAAACCCCGAAAATTTCTACAATAAATATATGTGAATTATTAATAGTAAATATTTTTCTTGTGATGAAAAATAATATATATACTCATATATATGTCATATGAATGTAATTATCTGTGTTTGAGAACCCAACAAGTGATTTTAAGTGAGAGTAATCGAGTGCCATGGCCAGCGTGTGAAATGCCCAGCAGCAGGCATTTTTGTGCTGCGCGGTCGACCGACGCGGTCGACCGCACAGCAGTCAGAGAGCTTCCAGGTTTCGTTTTTCTTTGCGGTATTATTTCGGGTCTTTTGGGTTTCGGGTCGGGTTGTGAGTGGATATATATGCTACTGTTCACGAGAGAGCCTCTTTGAGTTCTGAAATCAAAACCCTAGCCCCCTCTCTCTTCCCTTAAACCCTAATCCTCTCTTTTAGTGACCTGGGAGCAGTTTAGAGGATTGTCAGCAGGTCTGTGGGATTTCAGCGAAGTGGATCAACCTCCTGCAGATCTAGGGCTTTCGTCAACACCCAAGGCGAGTATCTCTTCCCTTAAACCCTAATCCTCTCTTTTAGTGACCTGGGAGCAGTTTAGAGGATTGTCAGCAGGTCTGTGGGATTTCAGCGAAGTGGATCAACCTCCTGCAGATCTAGGGCTTTCGTCAACACCCAAAGGCGAGTAATTTCTCGCCCAACCCCCACCCGAGTTTTTATTGGTTTTTATGGATCCAAATTCGTATTTTAAAGTAGCTAATAGAGTATTGTGGCATAGAATATGGATTTGGGATTTTATATGTTTTAAAAACTCACCAACGTTTTCTGTTAAAGAGACCCAGATCTGAATATGTTTAAAAAGGAGAAAAAACCCTGTTTTTGTTGATT
>NW_017972477.1:12736-31044 GCF_001876935.1 Asparagus officinalis | reverse complement strand
ACCTGTTTTGTACCTACACCAGTTGTTGATTCTTCTAGATAGATGTTAATTGTGATGGTGAAACATGTTATTGCACGGTATGGTGCATGACAGGTTTGATATTATTTGTTTCACCTTGGACTGCAGTCTTGTGTGAACCCAGGGGCGTCACAGTTGGTATCAGAGCTCTAGTTCTAGTATCCTTAGGTTCATCCTGTGTCGAGTCGTGGAGCTAGGATAGAGTTTCCTAGGATTCATGTATAGAGTCCGTAAGGATTTCCTAGTATGAGTGAGGACGGTATATGCGTATACCTCAAAATTTGAGGAAATTTTTTTTTTATGATAACTATTTTACAAGTTTAAAATATTTTGTGTGAATACTATATGTTGAGAAGATTGTATTGTGATACGCTATTTATAGAAGTTTATTTTGACTCATAAACTTTTATTTTCTTATGATCAGAGAGATGGCAGGACGTGGTAGACCTCGTACCAGGAGAGCTGCCCAGGCGGAGTCACAGCAGACTCCATCAGAGCAGCAGCCAGCTCAGTCCGAGCCTCAGCAGGCACCACCCGAGCCGCAGCAGGCTCCTCAGTACTTGGTGGATCTTATGGCTCCTCTCATTGCCAGGATGACGGCCATTGAGGACTTGGTGACGACTCATATAGCACCACGGACACCACCACCAGTAGCATAGCAGCAGGGGATACCTGCCGTTCCTGTCAGAGAGAGACCCCCAGAGGTCACGCCTGCAGCCATTCCCCTAGCAGTTCCAGACAGGACCACCGAGCAGGAGACTTGGCTCCGTATGGTTGAGAGGTACCAGAAGATGAGGGCACCCGAGTTCCAGGGATCACCAGACCCTCTTGCAGCCCATAAGTGGAAGGAGGATGTGAGCAACATTCTCGATATACTCGGTGTAGATTCAGTCCAGAAGTAGAGACTGGAATCCTACAGCCTGAAGGGAGATGCCGGGAGGTGGTACCGACTCCAGTTCACTCCAGAGCAGAGGTTGACCCTCACGTGGGAGGACTTCATATATTTCTTCGATGGACAGTATATTTCTTCTGCAGCACGGACCGGGAAGGAGCTTGAGTTGTCCCGATTGACTCAGGGGGACATGTCAGTGGCTTTATGGAGTTGCTACATTTCACGGGTATGTGGCAGACAGGAGAGCGTCAGGCTCAGATGTTCTTGGCTGGGCTTCGCCCTAACCTCCAACGGTACCTCGTGTCGAGGAGATTTTATTCAGTCAAGGAGGTAGCTGAGGCTGCCACATCTCAGGAGATTGAGACTTCTATGTTCCAGAAAGACAAGGAAGGGAAGGCCAAGGCTGGACAGAGTGGGGACAAGGGCAAGAACAAGAGAGGTTTTTCTGGACATCAGCAGCAGCATCAGGGCCCTTATAAAAGGGGACCCCAGCAGGATCAGAGAGCGCATCAGCAGCGCAAGTTCCAGGGATCCTGTTTTAACTGTCACAAGGTGGGACATAAGGCATCAGAGTGCCGCAGCGCACCAGCGGGAGCCCAGCAGGGCAAAGGTCCGACCCAGCAGCAGCAGCAGCGCCAGCAAGGTAGAGGTCAGGGCCAGCAGAATAGGCTTGAGGCACCACCAGCAGCTCAGAGGACTGAGGGACAGATTCGGGCAGTTCAGGAGGTTCCCCAGGGACAGATTATCCCATATTCTCCAACACCATCAGCAGAGCAGTCTTCAGCCACGGGCAGGGTATATGCAGTGGTTCCTCGTGATCATGACGCCAGCGGAGCTGTGGTGGAGGGTACGTTCTTTGTGAACTCTCTTCCCGCCCGTATTCTTTTCGATTCGGGAGCTTCGCATTCATTCATCTCGCATGCATTTATGACTAGACTCCAGCTCGTAGCGACTAGAGTTGTCTCAGATTATCAGGATGTTTTTCAGGACATACCTGGGTTACCTCCTGTGAGAGAGGTTGAGTTCTGTATTGAGTTACAGCCAGGCACAGCCCCGATATCCCGCGCACCCTATCGTATGGCACCAGCTGAGATGAGGGAGCTTCAGACCCAGTTGGACGAGTTGTTAGATCAGGGCTTTATTCACCGGAGTCATTCTCTGTGGGGCGCGCCGGTCCTCTTCGTGAAGAAGAAGGACGGTAGTATGAGATTATGCATAGATTATAGAGAGTTGAACAAGGTCACTATCCGGAATAGGTACCCACTACCTAGGATTGATGACTTGTTTGACCAATTGCAGGGTGCGCAGTATTTCTCGAAGATCGATCTTCGTTCTGGCTATCATCAGCTACGGGTTCGAGATATGGATATTCCCAAGACCGCTTTTCTTACTCGATATGGTTCTTTCGAGTTCTTGGTCATGCCATTTGGGTTGACCAATGCACCCGCGGTATTCATGGACTTGATGAACCGGGTGTTCCGTCCCTTCTTAGATCAGTTTGTGATCGTTTTCATCGATGATATTCTCATTTACTCAAGATCGGAGGCAGATCACGAGGAGCATCTACGGATAGCATTGAGGACTCTTCAGGAACATCAGCTGTATGCTAAGTTCAGCAAGTGCGAGTTTTGGCTTTCAGAAGTCAGATTTCTTGGCCATGTCATCAGTCGAGAGGGTATAGCAGTGGACCCGGCTAAGGTCACGGCAGTCCTTGATTGGGATCCACCGAAGACGGTGACAGAGATTCGTAGCTTTTTAGGCTTAGCTGGATATTATAGGAAGTTCATTCAGGACTTCTCGAAGATTTTGACGCCTATTACCCACCTTACGAAGAAGGGTGTACAGTTCGTATGGAGCATGGAGTGCCAGAAGGCCTTTGATATTCTGAAGACTAAGTTGACTACAGCGCCGGTTTTGACTATTCCGAGCAGTGACAGGACATTTGTTGTGTATACAGATGCATCATTGGCAGGCTTAGGAGGCGTACTGATGCAGGCTCAGAGGGTAGTAGCCTACATCTCGCGGCAGTTGAGGGTGCATGAGCAGAACTACCCCACTCATGACTTAGAGTTAGCAGCAGTGGTGTTTGCACTGAAGTCATGGAGGCACTACTTGTATGGAGTGCAGTTTGAGCTATTCACAGACCATCAGAGTCTGAAGTACCTCTTTTCTTAGAAGGAACTCAATCAGAGGCAGAGGAGGTGGATTGAGTTCATCAAGGACTACGAGTTCGCGATTCAGTATCATCCAGGGAAGGCGAACGTCGTAGCAGATGCTTTGAGTAGGAAGCGTCGGCATCAGATTGCGGCTTTGAGGTGTTCTTTGTACAGAGATCTTATCACTCTTAGCCAGTTTGATATTAGACCTGAGATTGGAGGAACCAGTGCATTCCTGGGAGCTATGTCAGTGCAGCCATCTTGGAGTGACAGGGTTGTCAGAGCTCAGTTGGAGGACTCTTGGATTCAAACCCGTAAGGGGGAGATTTCCAAAGAGCCTAAGGCGGACTGGACCTTTGGAACAGATGGAGGATTATGGATGAAGGGTAGATTAGTTATGCCAGCCAGTGCAGAGTTGAAGAGGGAGTTATTAGATGAGGCGCACCGTACTCGGTACACAGTACATCCAGGGACTACCAAGATGTACAAAGACCTAAAGAGGCGTTTCTGGTGGAGTGGTATGCGGAGAGAGATTGCAGACTATGTGGCTAGATGTTTTACCTATCAGCAGGTGAAGGCAGAGCATCAGAGACCGGCAGGGACCCTGCAGCCTTTACCCATTCCAGAGTGGAAGTGGACAGATATTTCCATGGATTTTATTGTAGGGTTGCCGAAGTCGAATAAGGGGAATGATTCAGTTTGGGTGATAGTGGACAACTTATACAGCCGAGGCTTATGCGAGAATCTTCATTCGGGAGATAGTTCGACTTCACGGAGTACCGGACACGATCGTGTCAGATCGAGGATCGGTTTTCACTTCACATTTTTGGAGGAGTTTTCAGGACTCATTTGGCAGCACGCTATCTTATAGCAGTGTATTTCACCCCCAGACGGATGGCCAGACGGAGAGGGTGAATCAGGTGTTGGAGGACATGTTGCGGGCATGTGTCATTGACTTCCAAGGTAGTTGGGAGGATCATATTCCACTGGTAGAGTTCGCTTATAACAATAGTTATCAAGAGACGATCGGTATGGCCCCGTATGAAGCATTGTATGGGAGACCTTGTAGATCATCGATATGTTGGGCCGAGCCGGAGGATAGCTTGATGCTTGGGCCCGAGCTAGTGAGGCAGACCACTGAGAAGGTAGCTTTGATCAGGGAGCGGATTTTAGCCGCTCAGAGTCGGCAGAAGAGCTATGCAGATAAGAGGCGAAGACCCCTAGAGTTTCAGGTGGGAGATTTGGTTATGCTTAAAGTATCGCCTATGAAAGGCGTACAGCGACTCGGAAGGCGAGGGAAGCTTGCACTGAGATATATTGGGCCTTTCCAGATCCTAGAGCGCATTGGAGCTGTGTCATACAGACTAGATCTTCCAACATCAATGTCTAGTATACACAACGTGTTTCATATTTCTATGCTTAAGAAGCACTTACACGATGAGGAGCAGCAGCGAGTATTGGATGCACCGGAGATCGAGCTTCAGGATGATTTGACTACTATTGAGATTCCGGTCCGTATTCTTGCCAGAGAGGACAAGAGGCTTAGGAACAAGGTAATTCCCTTGGTGAAAGTTCAGTGGAACCGAGGAGGCATTGAGGAGATTTCTTGGGAGCGCGAAGAGGACATGCGTCGTGACTACCCACACTTGGTTGAGCAGGTAAATAGATTCTCAGTATGATTACATATCTTAACTTGTGTGCATACCTTTGGTTATGTTTACATTTGACACTATAATGAGAATACTTTTGCTTAATTTTTAATCTTTTGGAACACATGGTATATGTATGGGGGGTTCCTTGTTTGGATTTTTCGCCCGATGTACAAGTTCCACTAGATTAGGATTTGAGCGAGAATATTTTCATTTTAGATCGTTAAGCGTAAATATCTCTATAAGGTTATCTAAGAGTTCATATTTCAAGTTCGCATGATTTCCGAATTTCGAGGACGAAATTCTTTTAAGGGGGGAGAATGTAAAACCCCGAAAATTTCTACAATAAATATATGTGAATTATTAATAGTAAATATTTTTCTTGTGATGAAAAATAATATATATACTCATATATATGTCATATGAATGTAATTATCTGTGTTTGAGAACCCAACAAGTGATTTTAAGTGAGAGTAATCGAGAGTTTTGGCCAGCTTGTGATATAACAAGCATCAGGTATTTTTGTGCTGCGCGGTCGACCGACGCGGTCGACCGCACAGCAGTCAGAGAGCTTCCAGGTTTCGTTTTTCTTTGCGGTATTATTTCGGGTCTTTTGGGTTTCGGGTCGGGTTGTGAGTGGATATATATGCTACTGTTCACGAGAGAGAGCCTCTTGGAGTTCTGAAATCAAAACCCTAGCCCCCTCTCTCTTCCCTTAAACCCTAATCCTCTCTTTTAGTGACCTGGGAGCAGTTTAGAGGAT
Organism: Asparagus officinalis; assembly: GCF_001876935.1. Taxonomy (NCBI): domain Eukaryota; kingdom Viridiplantae; phylum Streptophyta; class Magnoliopsida; order Asparagales; family Asparagaceae; genus Asparagus; species Asparagus officinalis. The sequence continues at coordinate 25,566 of NW_017972477.1, read as the reverse complement.
TGTCAGCAGGTCTGTGGGATTTCAGCGAAGTGGATCAACCTCCTACAGATCTAGGGCTTTCGTCAACACCCAAAGGCGAGTAATTTCTCGTCCAACCCCCCACCCCTTTCATTTTCATGTCAAGAACTGAGTTTTATTGGTTTTTATGGATCCAAATTCGTATTTTAAAGTAGCTAATAGAGTATTGTGGCATAGAATATGGATTTCGGATTTTATCTGTTTTAAAAACTCACCAACGTTTTCTGTTAAAGAGACCCAGATCTGAATATGTTTAAAACTCCAAAAATTATGAAATTTTGAGGGAAGGTTCTGGACATGTATAAAAACATGTTAGAGAAAGAATTTCTGAAAAATCATTTCCCAGTTGAGAGAAATAAATGTTTGAACACAGATTTACAGTTTCTGAAAAACTGCAGACATACACGATTTTCTAAAATCAATTGGGTACAGTAAATCAACTCCAAAAATAGTAAAATTTTGAGAAAAGTTTCTAAACATGTATATAAACATTTCAAAGAAAGAATTTCTTGAATATCACTTCCCATTTAGAATTTCTTGAATATCACTTCCCATTTATAAAAACTCATCTGTTTTGTAAAACATGCACGAACATGTGCACGAACGAAAACGTGAATTTGTAAATTCCTTTAAACATAACAAATCAATTCCAAACTTGATGAAACTTTGAGAAATGTTTGCAAATGATATTTTGAACATGTTACAAAAAGAATTTTCCAATTTGCATTTCCCAATTATGAAATCTCATTATTTTGCAAAAGTGTTCAAAACATAAAAACCCAAAACCATGCATGTATATATATAACTATATATATACATAGAAACCAAATACGTGTGTGTCGACCGCTGAGCTCGTTTTGAGGCTTCGGTCGACCGCGACTTTATTTCGGTCGACCGCGACATTTTTCGGTCGACCGCGACGTTATTTCGGTCGACCGCCAATTATTTCGGTCGACCGCGACGTTCTTCCGGTCGACCGCCAGTTGCATATCAGAGTGCGGTCGACCGGTGCGGTCGACCGCCGTGTTATCTGTTTGTACATGTCCTGTTTTGTGTATTTTGAATATTTCACTCATGTTTGAGAGTTTGACTGGACTATCTGACATTGGTATTTAGTCTTACTATGTACCCAGGCACGATAGATGACCTGAGGGTACCAATTATGGATATATTCACTGATTTGACTGTGAATTGATATAGGTAGATCTCACTATGTATCCCAGTGATATTTTCACCAGTTCACAGTCCTCGTGTTGGACTATAATCCATAGAAGTCCTCGTGTTGGACTATAATCCATAGAAGTCCTCGTGTTGGACTATAAATTCATTCCAGTCCTCGTGTTGGACATTTGCCACTTAATCTATGAGCGTGGAAAACTACGACATAAATAGTTCCTGATTTGGACATAGTTCTTAACCCTACATATGACTTCTTCACAGAAGTTCACAACATGATGTTGACATGACACTTATGTAAGTAATAACATGACATTCATGTTAGCTATGGTATGGTACTGTAATTTGTTCTGAGATTAGCTGTATTTCTTGATTTATTGTTTCTGTACTAGAACCTCGGGTTTGTTGTTTAGAAACTTACGATTTGAGATACAAGGTATATACATGAGGGTTTCCTTGTTTGGATTATTTCGCTCGACGTACCTATGCTCGTGTTGTAAATTTCTAAATACTTGAACCCTCTTTAGTAGGATCAATGATGTTAAATCTATTATACATATTATCTGTATTTTCTTATTCAACGAGCCCTTTTTCCTTGGGGTTGGTTGTGATGTTACTCGCTAGCGCTTTGACGCTCGTTGTCCCTCCCCCTTTCAGGTCACGAGCCAGGAGCACGGAGAGCCGCAGGTTGATAGCGGACCACATTAGTGTTCAGCTTTACTTTCTAGCTATGTATTATTTTCTTTGGGCTCCACGGTAGTGAGGTTAGACATTTGAGGGTATTATTCTAGAAATTGTAAAGGCTGTGATGCCTTATCTCTTTATCGTCAGATATTTCAGTTTATCTACTCAGATCTTGACTATGTATTTCTGTATTGTTGGATGATGAGATATTTATGTGACTATTATCATTTCATCAGTATTCCTTGTGTTATCTCTTACCTGTTTTGTACCTACACCAGTTGTTGATTCTACTAGATAGATGTTAATTGTGATGGTGAAACATGTTATTGCACGGTATGGTGCATAGCAGGTTTGACATTCTTGGTTTTACCTTGGACTGCAGCCTTGTGTGAACCCAGAGGCGTCACAAGAATAAAGCCTAAGATCTCTTATCTCAATAAAAACCCATGAAATTAAATGAAGAACATAAGCAAGAGTCAAAAAGCCCAAGCCCAGAATCAAGTCGAGTAGCCTGTAGAAGCCGGAGAAAATAAAAACCAAGCCCAGAATCAAGTCGAGTAGCCTGTAGAAGCCGGAGAAAATAAAAAAATTAAATATGAAAAAAAATGTATTTATGATAGTTGGCCGCAAAGAAACGACGATATCTCCCAATCCGGAAGGCGGAATTTAACATATAATATATGAAAATCGCCTATCTCAATGAGACAAAGCCAACCGTAAAGTCACAATTTTTATTAGAGCATCGATGTCAGTGTCGATGCGGGCATCAATGCGGGCATCGATGCCTGTATCGATGCGAAGTCATCCAGATTTCAACAAAGGCCGAATTTGCATTCTTGGGGCTCAAGTTTGATCCAAGGGCTCTCATTCACTGATGTTTACTATAAATAGGGGTTGAGATTGAGGAGTTAGAGGTGTGAAAATTTTTGTAACTCCTTTTGGAAAGGAGGGCTACTCTTAATTGAGAAGGCCTTCTAAATTTATAACTTTTTGTTACAATTAATAAAATAATTTTTTTTCACCACTTTAAATTTTTCTCTTCTTCTCTTTGTTTGATGATGAAGATGAAGATGAAGATGGAGATTAATTTAAAGGTTTGTTTTTCTTATTTCTCTTTTATTGCTTATTAGTTTAGATTTATTTTCATGATTGTAATTAGATTTTATTTTCTTGTTTAAACAGCCAAGAGGCTAGAACCCTCTTGCCTTAGATTTATTTTATGCTTACAGATTAGATTTATTTCATGCTTATAGAGTAGATTTATTTTTTTTTGTATTTAATTCTTGTAATTTATTTTATAGTTTAGATTTTGTAATTTATTTTGTAGTTAGATTTTAATTTCTTGCACTATTCACCTTGAGGCTAGAACCCTCTTGGATTTAGTTTTTTTTTGTTTATTTTTATTTTCTTTGATTTGCCTTTAGGCTAGAACCCTCTAGGGAATCATCTTTTTCTAAGAAGTGGATTCAATTCTAGATTACCCATATCTTTAATTGAATCCGCTATCTTTACATTCTTGATTTTTATTTGTTCTTGATTTTTCCTTCTTGCCTTGTTGATCACATTTATATTACCACTTCCACTCTAAAATATATTTATTTACACAATTATTTTCATCTCTCCACAATCACATTCACTTATCACTCCTATTTGTCACGCACACAACATAACAACCGATTTTATATTTTTTCCTACAAAACACCTTCCTCGTGGATCGATATCTTTATACTATAACTTGACACGGTTATGTACTTGTAACATTTTTTGTACATGTTTATATCGCATCAAGGTTTTGGTTCTTTAACTTGTGTATTTATTATGAAGGAAACGCTTGGAGCTTGAAGATCGCGGATTGGAGAACTAGGATTTGAAGATTTGCTTGTAGGTAATTCTTCTTTCTAGAATTTTTAATTCCACCCTTTAGCTACTTCTTCACAATTAGAGACAATTAGGACTTTAAAAAAAAGATTTTATTTTTGTTGACCATAATAAAATTCACCCTCCACTTTGATATTTACTAACATGATAATAAATTCAAATAATTTCCCCCTTCTCATTTGTTTGATTGTTAACCCTAATTAAAAAAAAAAGATTTTTTCTTTTCCATCCTTTTTAGTTGCTTTTAATTCATAGGGTTGCATTTCATATTGTTAGTAGGAATTCACCAAGTGATTTGAGCATCTTGATTTGACACACGCTTAAAAATATTTTTAAGGGCAAAACCCCATATTCAACATAAGGTGAGGGATTTCATAACCCTTCCCTTAGCCCAAAAATCACTAATTCCTCACTACATCACCCAAGCCTAATAAAACTCATTAGACGTTGGCCCTAAGGATTCGAGCTCAATAAGGAACAAAGAATCCTTAAGTGGATCAGTTTAAGTTTTCTTGGATTAGTTGGTGTCTAAGGTAAGGTTTAGGGGTTGTGTAAAGCGCTCCGCAAGGAACGAGGTATTTAATTGATCTCTGATCACCCTCTAATACTATCCTTGCCTGGCTAACTACCCGAGTAAAACTTTAATCTTTTCACTTTAGGAGTTTTGGTTAGGAGCTAGTCTAGTTGAGTTAGGCTTAACCCTAGAGTTAGAGTGATTGAAAAGTGATTGATTTTGATTTGTTTAGTTAGGATTTTCCTCTTTTTCCATTCTCTCCTCATTAAAAAAAACTAACTTTTATAATTAAAAAATGTATAAAAAGAAATAGTTTTGGTGTATGCAACCGTGGATTAGGGATAATACATATTGATTAATTCGTTTTGAACCAATCATAGAAATGGCGTATCCTAATCCACCCGTTCTTCAAGATATGTGCTATCCCATTAGGAATGCAATCCTCTCTTGTATTAGGCTCCCCGAAACAAATGGAATAAATTTTGAGCTTAGACCGTATTACATAAACATGCTTCCCAAATTCCTTGGAAATAAAACAGAAGATGCATATATTTTTATCTCGGAATTTGAGGAAGTGTGTATTATGATTAAAATGAGAGAATTAATAGAAGATGCGATCAAACTCAGATTTATTCCATTTGCTCTCAAAGACAAAGCAAAAAAATGGCTGTATAGCTTACCTGTAAATTCCATCACTACTTGGGAGGAATTTATCACCGTTTTTCTTATGAAATTTTTTCCTATCCATAAAATGGTGAAGCTAAGAAACAGCATTATGAATTTTAAAATTATCCCAGGAGAACCTTTTTGGAAGTATTTTGACCGATTTAAAGATATTCTCATCCAATGTCATCATCACGGTTTAGAAAAATGGCGATTGTGCCAAATAATTTATGAGTGATTAGATTATTCTGCAAAAAACTTTCTTAGAATCAATGTGCCACGGGGATTTTATGAGGAAAAATACCGACGAAGCTTGGGAATTTCTAGAGAGTCTATCCGAGAAAACAACGCAATGGGAACACTGTGATGACAGGGTTTCATCAGTTCCTCATTCTAAGTCTAGTGGTCTTTCCTTAGAGTCAAACATTACTTCTGAAGCGAAGATGGCGACAATTCTACGGAGGTTAGAAGCCTTAGAAATTAAGGAACGAGCTCTAGCTCAAATCAATCATGTTTCTGCCCCAGGATGTCATAATTATCAGTCTCCTACCCACGTTTCAGAGGAATGTCCTCTCCTAGGAAATAACCATGCATTAGAACAAATGAACGTTGTATTCCAGCGTCCTAGAAATGATATATTTTCTCTAACCTACAATCCAGGTTGGAGAAATCATTCCAACTTTGCATGGAATCAAGGAAATTCTCCCGGAACTCAAAACTTCACTCCCACTTCGACCCAATATTTTCCTAGGGGAAACACAGTTCCTTTCAATTCTCATCCACAATTTCAACAACCCAATCTGCCATATCAAAATCAGTCTCCTCTTCATCAAGCTATAATTCAGACTCATCACAATCCAGATTAGGATAACCATCTCAATGTCTTGGAAAGAGGTTTGGAAACCATAATTAAGGCCTCCACTCAAACCACGAATATGTTGACTCAAACGTCTAGCACTCTGAATTCCTTCATGCAATCAACTAGACAAATGCTCAACTCTAACTAGACAAATGCTCAATTCTAACACTTAAGCTAGTACCGTGAGTGAAAGAGAGAAAGGAAATTTTCCGAGTCAACCCGTGGTCAACCCTAAAGACACAGGATGCAGTTCATCCTATGAAGCTCAAGTGAATGCAATCCATTCACTTCGGTCAGGTAGACAGGTCGATAATCAAGTGAGAACTCCTCCAAGTCAAACTTTTGATCCAATACAAATTCCTTCTCCTCCTCCAAGTCAAACTTTTGATCCAATACAAATTCCTTCTCCTTCTCCTTCTGATGAATCTATTCAACAATTACCCCCCTTAGATGACCAAGAACCTAAACCTGAACCTGAGCCTGCTTTTGATAGATTTAGACCAGTTGCTCCCTTTCCAGATAGACTCAGGCCTAAGAAACACTCTTCTCAGGAGGAGAAGATCCTAGAAACATTCAAGCAAGTTAAGGTCAACATTCCTCTCTTAGATGTAATTGAACAAATTCCATCTTATGCTAAATTTTTAAAAGAATTATGCACTAAGAAGAGGAGAATAAATGTTCCAAAGAAAGTCTTTTTAGCCGCCAATATCAGTGAAATGCTATCAAATCCCATACCTTTGAAACGTAAAGATCCAGGTTCCCCCATCATTTCATGTATGATTGGTAATACTCACATTGATAAAGCGCTTTTAGACTTAGGGGCCAGTATCAATTTGCTTCCATATTCAGTCTACCAGCAATTGGGTCTAGGTGTACTGAACCCAACTAGATATACCTTACAGTTGGCTGATAGATCTGTTAAGGTCCCTATGGGTGAGTTAGAGGATGTTCTGATTAAGGTTAGAGATTTTATTTTTCTAATAGATTTTGTAGTCTTGGAAACACAATTTTATTTTTCCAGTTGATTTTGTAGTCTTGGAAACACAGCCTGTTTCCAATCCCAAAGGACAGACGCCTGTCATCTTAGGACGACATTTCTTAGCCACTTCTAATGCTCTCATCAACTGTAGAACTGGTCAAATAAAGCTGTCCTTTGGGAATTTGACTACTGATCTCAACATTTTTAATCCAGGGGACCAGCCAAATAATCAACCTCTAGAAATAAATTATATTCAAGAAATATCAGAAGAAGAAGAAGAAGAAGAAGAAGAAGAAGAAGAGTCTGATTTAAGTTTTGAGGAAATTTTTGATGAAGAGTTTGAGTTTTTAGAAGAAGCAGATCAGGTCCTTGAGAATAATGAAACTGTGTTAAACATTTACTGCTTGGAATTAAATTTTAAAGAACTCTTTCTTAATGAACTTAGATTCTTGGAGAATAATCAATAACTAAATTTTCAGAAGTCTACAGAAGAATTGGTTGTTAGAAAACAAAACTTCACAGTACAAGAGTCTAAGTTTATTAAGAAATGCAAAATACATGACACCAATAATACCTACCTTACTTTGTTACAAGAATTATTGAACACCCCGAAATGCTTGGAATTTCACATTATTGATTATATCATTTTGAATTTATTTAAAATCTGGGGAAGAATTTTCAACAATAAGGTAGGATTTAATGTAGAATACGAGCTCTTCGTGTTGAACACTTCATTCTACATTATTTGTTTTGTTTATTTCAGAATAATAAAAAGAATTTATTCTTCTCTCATTTGAGAGTTTCTTGTTCTGTTGTAAAAAAACAGAAAAAAAAGAAAAAAAAAGAAGAGAATAATAAATTTTTGTTTCTATCCTCCTCAGATCAAAGGTAATTGCAGATTTTTATCAGCTGATCAAATCTAAGTACTTCACTTCTTATCTGTTTTACTTTATGCATCATGGAGTTTGCATTGAGGATAACGCAAACTTTAGGTGTGGGGGTGTGAATTAGTTATTTTTTTTCTCTTTATTTTATATTTTTAGTTGCATTTTTGTCATTTTTTCCTTTTCCTTAAAAAAATTATAAAAATATCACCACTTGCCAAATTGATAGAGTTATGTAATAATTAATTTATTTGATAAATTTTAAATTTTCTAATCTCTATTTTGTTATTTACTCAAGTTTACCTTTTATGATAACTCTAAATAAATTTCTTAAGAAATAATTTTCAAAGTAGTATACTTCACTTAAGCCTTAACTTAGATTTTTATTTAAAATAATAGAATTTATGTATGCTTAGCTTAGAGTTAAAAATAATTTTTCAAAGTGTCTTGACTTACATATTTTTCAGAATATATATACATATACATATAAAAAAAATTACAAAAGAAGAGTGTGAAAAATGGGCACCAAAAGAAAAAAAAAAACTCTTAAATTCAAGGTGATTCTATCTTATAAAGCCTAAGTTAACCGAATAATTAAGCTCAAGGAGTATTTCCATACTTAATAACCTAAGCCCAATTGGGTTGGGATCCATTGGCCCAAAACTCGTTAATATATATAACACTAACCATTGTTTTTATATATATATTGTTGTTTTGTATATATGGTCTTGAAAAACAATTTTTGATCAAGAGACTTGAAAGTTATTTAAAACAAAGAGTTGGCATGTTCTTTTCAAAACTTTTAAATTAAATTTCTAAGTTTGGCTTGGTTTTGTCTTGCTATAATGAGAAGATTTTCTAGAAAATTTACCTTCAAGTTATTTACAAAAACGTTTTCTTGAGTGATAACTAGCTTCAATTAGATTGTCTAAAGTTATCAATTTAATTTAGTTATCTACTGACTTCTTTAATTTGGCAGGTAGACCAAATTTTGTGGGTATATTCAATGCAAACCCTCACGAGACTACAACTCGTCCACTAGGGTAACCTAGAGGTTTAAAGGCTTGTTGTATTCCCTAAATACAACCGTGATTCCTTCGAAAGTGAGTTAGGTCTTCTTTCATTTTTCTTTCTTTGCTAGAGGACTAGCAAAAGTTTAGGTGTGGGGGTATTTGATAATCATATTTTATTACAATTTTATACCCTCATTATCTATTTTATATGAATAAATATGCTATTAATAATTGTTTTTATCTTTAATTACAGGTTAGTGAAGAATAAAGCACAAGATCTCTTATCTCAACAAAAACCCATGAATTAAATGAAGAACACAAGCAAGAGTCAAAAAACCCAAGCCCAGAATCAAGTCGAGTAGCCTGTAGAAGCAGGAGAAAATAAAAAAATTAAATATGAAAAAAAATGTATTCAATATAGTTGGCCGCAAAGAAACAACGATATCTCCCAATCTAGAAGGCGGAATTTAACATATAATATATGAAAATCACCTATCTCGATGAGACAAAGCCAACCGTGAAGTCAAAATTTTTATAAGAGCATCGATGCCATCATCGATGTGGGCATCGATGCCTGTATCGATGCGAAGTCATCCAGATTTCAACAACGACCGAAATTGCATTCTTGGGGCTCAAGTTTGATCCAAGGGCTCTTATTCACTGATGTTTACTATAAATAGGGATTGAGAGTGAGGGGTTAGAGGTATAAAAATTTTTGTAACTCCTTTTGGAGAGGATGGCTACTCTTAATTGAGAAGGCCTTCCAAATTTGTATCTTTTTGTTATAATTAATAAAATAATTGTTTTCACGACTTTAAATTTTTCTCTTCTTCTCTTTGTTGGATGATGAAGATGAAGATGAAGATGGAGATTAATTTGAAGGTTTGTTTTTCTTATTTCTCTTTTATTGCTTATTAGTTTAGATTTATTTTCATGATTGTAATTAGATTTTATTTTCTTGTTAAATAGCCAAGAGGCTAGAACCCTCTTGCCTTAGATTTATTTCATGCTTATAGATTAGATTTATTTCATGCTTATAGAGTAGATTTATTTTCTTGCATTTAATTCTTGTTTTTTTATTTGTTTCTCGATTTTTTTCATTCTTCCTTCTTGCCTTGTTGATCACATTTATTTTATCACTTCCACTCTCAAATATATTCATTTACACAATTATTTTCATCTCTTCACAATCACATTCACTTATCACTCTTATTTGTCACGCACACAACATAAGAACCGATTTTATATTTTCTCCTACAAAACACCTTCCTCGTGGATCGATATCTTTATACTATAACTTGATACGGTTGTGCACTTGTAACATTTTTGGTACATGTTTATATCGCATCACCTCTGCTCGGATCCTCTCCACCGGTATATGTTCTTCCTACTGGGTTCAATAACCATCTCGATGATGGAGTCCTCCTCCTCTCTACTTAGCCGGGCAGGAGTGTTCGAACAGACCTGAGACTGAGTCATTTGCTCCTGTACCTTGGCATGTAATTTCTCCTGCGATATATCAAAACAACCCGGGCAAGTTGACTTACTAATGATGCATTGATATGAAATTGAATATATAAATGAACTGCTACTTACAGCCAGATCCTTATTTTTTTGCTTTCTTCTCTTTATCGGCGTAATTCGGGCTCCAGGAAGTCAGAATACGATCTGTAAAATGTTCGAGATCTCCCCTTCCCTATTTTATTCAAATATATCATTAATCCATAACACATAAATTATACTCAACTTAAAAGCTAATATATTATATACCTCAAGCACTAATTGATAATAATGCTGGCTGAAGGACCTGGAGCCCTCGTGATGCTCGTAACTGCGAGGCGTGTTGCGATTCCTCCTTTTTATTTCAGCTTTAGCCTACAAAATAATATTAAATCAAAACAATATAGAAATTCAAACAATAAATTAAAAATATATACTTTAATAATACCTGAATTTTAGCCGTGTCCCAGTAATTGCATAGTGCAAAAAAATCTACTTCATCCACAAGCTCGTCAAGATGCCAGAATCGCTCCTAATATTTTGTTATTTGAAAAAAATATTTTTTCTTCACCTCAAACCGCCATCTCTTGAATGATAAATTAATTTGCGTGAAGCAGTAAGTCCAGGCACCAACATTATTGTCAAGAAAGAAAAATCGCTTCAGCATATAAAGAAAAAATAAATACAAATCAGTGTATTAAACATAATAATAAACTAATAACTAATAATGATAAAAATTAAAATAAATGACTCATACATATATATCTCCAACAAGCCACAAGCGCATCAATCCGCTACGACTTCCACGTCAAAAAAATGTTGAAGAAATCTTGTCTCCTAGATAAAGCAGCAAGGAAATTATTGAAAGCATTGGCAAAGGCCCCGACAGGCACTCCGTTTTCCCATCGGATCACAGCCCTCCGATGAATATCAGGGATGAGTTTTGTTTCCTTGGTAGCATTGCGGCCGTGCCTAGGAGGTTGCCCGGTACTTACGAAACAATGAATCAGATGAAATAATGAATCAATCCATATTTGTTATTAAAATTTAAAATAATAACCGATAAACTATAAAAATCTATTCATACCTTTCAGTTCGTGGCATCTACGCTTTGCTTGTCCGTGCCTATGCTACACGATAGGGCGCAAAGCATGATAAGAATCCCAATCCCCCTTCACCTTGGCCGGACTGTGGACTCGCTGATCCGTAATAGAATCTGGCGGTAGTGTCACAGCTTCTAGAACTACTCTATACGGCTCAAATATCCTCTCCTCCAATACATTTGCATGCGGTGGTGGTGGTATCTCCGCATGCTGCGTAGGATCAGCATGTGTCTCCACGTCATGTGGAGCATCTCCGCGTGATGTGTCCTGTGGCTGCGAGTCATGTGTAGCATCTCCTCCTCCTGTGTAGTAAATGTTAAAAAAATATTAGGCTCATGTTAATAGTTTATAGAAATGTACAGATATAACAAAAAATAAAAATACCTGACGTAGAGGCATGTGCGTCGCCTCCAGAATGTCTACCAAATAGTCTCTCAAGTGCTTTCTTACGTAATCCTTTTGTCATCTATACTTTGAAAACATAATAATATAAAGGCAATAATATAATACATGACACACCGTGATACATGATAACCAATCAAACAGATAATATAAAGGCAATAATATAATACATGACACATCGTGATACATGATAACCAGTCAAACAGATAATATAAAGGCAATAATATAATATAATGAATGTTCTTTTTAATTCATAACCTAGTATTACATTATTATGATGATGTTGAGTCTCTACTCTGCGATCGTGTACGGATAGCCTGCGATCGTGTACGGATAGCCTGCGACCGTGTGCGTGCCAACGAAAGGACTGTTCTTATAGTTTTATCTGCGATCGTGTACGGATAGCCTGCGACCGTGTGCGTGCCAACGAAAGGACTGTTCTTATAGTTTTATCGGCTCCCCTGCGAATAGGTGTTCGCGGGGAAAGTTGGTGTTTTCTTCATTATCGATTCCATTGCACTCAGTTAACAACTTTATGCGTTACAAAGAGATCCGGTCTTTTTATAAGATCGGGTTACAATGAAAAATCAAAATAAAACAAAGAAATCAAAATTACAACTTCTCTCTTTTACCGAACAAATCACAAGATCCTGTTATCCGGTCTCTTGCTTTGTGGGTTGTTTGCCTGCGCCGGGGTTGCTTACCGTGGACCACCGCGTGATCTGGATCCAAGCAGATCTACGACGTATTACGGGTATTATCCCACCAAGGAGATAATAGCCGGGAGGGATCGTTTCACCAAGGAAACGACCGCTCGAATCTCGGGATCTAAGAACCAAGCTTAGATCCGGAGTGTGACGACGTAGATCTGGGGATTAGACTCTCTCGAACTCCTGCCTTTTTCGGTGCGGGTGCTCGCTAAGAATCAAATCCGGGTCTCCAAGTCTTCAAGCCTTCAGATCTCCGAGTTGAGGTGACAATCCGGCAGAGTTTCGGCTCTCTCAAAAGTTTCAGAAGAAGTCCCTCAAATGAACAACCACCCCCCCTATTTATAGCCTCTCTGAACTGTGCCTTTGTGCACAAGAGAGAGAGGGGGGGGGAGTCGGGCCACCTGAGGGTGGCTCGGCTCATGCCGAGCCACCCTGAGGTGGCTCGGC
>NW_017972477.1:0-12149 GCF_001876935.1 Asparagus officinalis | reverse complement strand
TTTATAATATCGAGAGGAGAGCTTATGATCACAGTAAGTGAGATCGCAAACATATATATATATATATATATATATATATATATATATATAACATATCACAATAAGTATTCACGCAAATACTTTTCAATCAAAGTAAGATAGTCATAAAATTTTTTTGTGATTTTCGAACATACGTGTATAACGTCCTCACTCTTTCTAGGAATTCCTAGCGGACTCTATATATGAATCCTAAGAAACTCTATTCTAGCTCCACTACTTGATACATGATCATCCTAAGAATACTGGAACTTGAGCTCTGATACCAACTGTGATACCCCTGTTTTCACACATGGCTGAAGTCCAAGGTGAACGCAGAGATGTCAAAGCTGTCATGCACACATACTGTGCAATAACATGTTTCACCAGTCATAGTAATATCCTCTAGTGGAAATAAATAAAAGCGTAAGTACAAAACAAGCAAAGAAATAGAACAATGACAATATACATGATAAAGAATGAAAGATATCTCATAAATTAAGGTCATGTCTCGGCTGTAAATAAACTAAAATATATCTAGAGTCTAAAATAACATAAGATGTCTCAACATGAATCAAAATAGAAAATCGTACTAAGGCACACTGCCTTTATAATATGAGATAAACTCTAGGATCTAAACAAAATATAAAACTACGATGGAGCCTCTAATAAATCTCATGTGACGGCGACTATGAAAGAACTCCGTCATCCTGTGACTCTCCGGTACTCCGAATTACCTGAAAGAATATTAGAAGAAAAAGAGTAACAATAAGAGCGTTAGAACGCTATAGCAAGATCATATCCATCCGTCCCAAGGAGAAGGACTACTAGATGGAGTGGAGGCTCTATCTATTAAATATAGTCTACCTAGATCATTTTCCCTCGTATCTAATGGAATTCATATTTATACACCTACAATACGAGACGTAGTATTTTGAGCAAAATAATCTAAACAAGGAAACCCTCATATATATATTATATGTCCTGAATTGTAAATATCTAAATATTAATACCGAACTAAAGATAAACAATCTAAATGAAACCAATAATTAGAAATCCACAACACAAGACTAGTACATCGAGCGAAATAATCCAAACAAGAAAACCATGTATATATCATATGTCTCAAATTGTGAATCACTAATTATTGATCCCAACTAAAAAAATAAAGAAAAGCAGAAAAAGAAAGTAAATATATCAACATATCATATTCATAATATCTTCCACTGTTACTAGGAAGATAGAATGAATACCGACACAAATCCCGTGTACTTTCAAATGCAAAGTACTTTGGATCATATATTTTAGCAGTGAGTCAAAAACATAACTGGCATCCGCCAACGACTCAGGCTATAATTGAACTATCTCAATGTAACTCTGGGTAAGATTTTGATACTTAGCATTATCATGTGCAACGGACTACCCTGTAGGTATCCTAATTAGTGTACACGGCTCATTAGTCTCAGCACGATCTCAGTGCGTAACATGAGTGCAGAACATCCTACCATATAAGTATCCTAGAAGTACGGCTCACAAGCCTCATCACACCCTCGTGTGGATGGACTGCTAGATAAAGCATCCAAACCCGACTCAATGGTCTGTACAAATAGAATATCAACACACTACCCCTGTAGTACTGAACTGAGCTCATCAACGATATCCAGAAGGTGTGTGTATAATATGTACTAAACTCTTTCTCAAAGTAATCGGGTCAAAACCCATCATAATTCCTTTCAGCATACTCATGTGTGTCGGGTCAAAACCCATCATAATTCCTTTCAGCATACTCATGTGTGTGCTACTACACTATTCGTGAATTTACATATAAAGAAGTACGGCTCGAAACCTACAAACATATCTCAAACAGATGCAAAATAAAAATTTAGGCAACAGCTTTAGTAGTCGACTACTAGGCTTAGTAGTTAACTACACTGAGTCCATCCAGACTCTATAATAACATATATCAGTATCAGTAGTCGACTATTAAAAACATTAGTCTACTACTCTGCAAATACACAGTTTCTGTTATACTCAACTAGGCACGAGTAGCCGACTACTAAGCTTAGTAGTCGACTACTCTGACAAGACACACATTCTTTCGTGCACAAACAGTGCTTATGTCAATTGTACATATCATGACGTTAAAATGAGATTTTATACTTGACATATGCAACAAGAATTATCCGAATCATCATATTAAATTATTATATCTTCTAAATTAGGGTTTAACATCCTAATTAAATGATTTCTTCAATTATCTCTTATGTAAATAAAGTGATTATCAACACATGATAAAAACTACTCATGAACAGAGGTAAAATTCATTTAAACCAACACATGATAAAAACTACTCATGAACAGAGGTAAAATTCATTTAAACATGTTTATCTTACTTAGGTATCACAAAAAACTACTCATGAACAGAGGTAAAATTCATTTAAACATGTTTATCTTACTTAGGTATCACAAACCTAGGGCTTAAGCATGATTAATTAATATGAAAATTCAAAAAAACTTTCACGTAATATATCAATTATTTTAAATCAGCATATCTGCAGTTTTCTACAGAACATATCATTAGTAAATTGAGCATATTTTCTCTAGACAAACTCTTTTTAAGAATAGTTTTCTTTTTTGGAAACTAGTTCCATATAACTATCATTTAGCACTAGTTTGGTTCAGTTTGGAGTTTATATGATATCTCAAATTTTCAATAAAAGGTTACACACGTGTAGCAATTTTCTGTAAAATATGTTATTAGTAAATTGAGTATATCTTTCTCTATAAAAACTCTTTCTTAGAATAGTTTTTTATTTTAGAAAATAGGTTCACATAGCTTTCATTTGACACTGGTTTTGTTTATTTTGGAGTTTATATAATATCTCTAACTTTCTGATCTGACCTCGGAATGAGGTGATTTATGATTTGTTAGAAATCTGTTGAAGAGGCCTACAATTTTAGTCTTTTGAGTTTTTCCAGATTCAAACTGTTTTAGTGTGTAAAATATATAAACTCTTAACTGGTCATTTTTTCAGATTTCTCTTCGTGCATGTTTTGTGCATTTGCACTCATATATTTATAAATATACATTGAATTGATCTCAAATCAATTCCTATCATACTCAAACATTAAAATATGTTATATTTTTACCATATAACATATTCATTATTATTTTTATATAATATTCAAAATTTTAGGGTTTTACATTCCGCAAGCTAGAACCAGCCTCCATCAAATCTTTGGTTGACATGGAAAGACCCTTCATGGACAAATTCTTCGATGATGACACATAAGTATCTATGGTCACCCTGCTAGCTGAAAAGCAGAAGAAAACAAAGTCTGTTGGTAATTTTGTTAAGAGATTTAGAAATCGATCACTGCATTGTTGTGATCAAATCTCTAGAAATACATTGATCGAGGTGTGCCTCAGCAATCTCTCGTTCCATATTTTATCCAAGATTAGAGCAGCAGAGGCCCGAACTTAGAACGAGCTTGTTCGCCAAGGTGACCAGGTAGAAAACATACTCAAGCGGATAGATGCCGAGGAGCCAAGTAAACCTCAAAGAGGATGTAACTAGAGTGACCACACCCCTCAGAAACAATCAAAGGGGAAGGATACTTTGCAGAAGAGCAATTCTTCGGATAACCACTTTCAGCAGAAGTATGACTTTAAAGATGAGCAAGTCATACCGATCCTCACGTCCTTTATCAAGGCAAAGAAGATCAAACTCCCAGAATCAATGCGACCTGAGGAGATATCGAGAGCGGATGATCCCAACTACTATGCATACCACAGGATGGCTCATCATCCCATCTCTAAATGCTACATCCTGAAGAATAAGATCCAAGCTTTATTAGATGCATGTGTCTTTACCCTTCAATCCTGATTATCGCTGGAGTAGGAGTAGTCTCGGTTTTTTTCGCAAAACCATGTACTACCTCGATTCTTCTCTCTGATAGAGTCATGACAACTTGAAGCTCGTCATCAATTAGCTCCACAAAACTATATGTTAATGATTACCTCTGATAGTCAACTCTTTAACTCTTACTGTAGGTATTGCCAACCAATTACCCCCGTTGAAGATATTTTGTCTAGTAATGGCCTACTATGTGATGAGCCCCTACTTATCATTCGATCAGGATAGTGGTCTATCATGTGATGATCTACTATCTAATCTTTTCTGAAAGCTCTATCTCTTTAGAGCTATCGAAGATAGTGACCTACTATGTGATGTGCCTCTATTCCGATCACAGTCGTTATACTCCTATGTCACTGAACGACTCGATCATGTCTACACTGTCATCCTCGCAGGTGATGCTATCTATTAATAATGGCCTACCATGTGATGTGCCATTATTCTAATCATAGTCGTTATACTCTCATGTCACTGAACGACTTGGTTTTCTCCAAATTCACCTACTAACCCTCCTTGATAGGATGGCTGGTCTACTAAACTATCACGTTAATAATTACATCTGATAGTTAACTCTTGGCTCCCTATTGAAAATACCTCGTTAAGTAGTGTTATACCATGCGACGAACACCTACTTGTCACTCGATTAAGATAGTGATCTACTATACGATGATTCGCTATCTGATCTTTTCCGAATGTTCTATCTCGCCACAATGGTCATTACATAGTGGCCTACCATGTGACGTGCCTCTATTCTAATCACAGTTGTTATACTTCCATGTCACTGAACGACTTGATTATTTCCACACTGTCATTCCTGCAAATGATGTTGTCTATTGATAGTAGCCTACCATGTGATGGGTCTCTATTTTAATCACAGTCGTTATACTTTTTATATCACTAAACGACTTAATTGTTTTCACACCATCATCCCTGTAAATGATATTATTCGCTAATAGTGGCCTACCAAGCGATGAGCTCCTATCTCCCCCCCTTGTTTCCAAAAAGTGACCTACCAAGCGATGAGTCACTATTCATCAATAATATCACCGCATCCCAACAGGCCTACCATGCGATGAGCCTCACTTTCAAAGCATTAGGTTGAGTTGTTATACTGAACAATACAACCCTCGATTACAACTTAACTATTGTAATCATGATCAAACACTTAATCCAACGCCTCGAATGCCTAAGGATAGTGTAGAAATCTTAGGATTGAGCCTAAGGGAAACTCCTCGACAACTTACCATGCTAAGGGTAAGAACATGGCTAGTCCAACTTAAATGGTAGTTGGTAAAGATAAATCAAGTCCGTTGATAGCTGAAGATTTGCTAAAAATCCTAAGTCCTGATTGTCAGTCCCTATAGGCGTTAAAAATTACCTATAGGTTCCCGCACACAGTTTGAGATGAAGCGAAAATGATAAACATCGTCATCTGAGTTAAAGGAGATTATTTGATGCCATAAAGAGGCAAACAAGCCCACGAAGCAAGTCAGTAATGTTTGCGGAGAAAATTGTTTGATTCATTGCGATGTTCATTACAAACTTCAAACATTTACAATGAAAACAAAAATTAGTCTTTTTATAAGATCTTTACACAATGAAAACAAAACAAAAGTACAATTCTCTTCAAACAGCGCAAAGATCGTTTATTGGTCTTCTGCTTGCATGGGATCTTGACCTGTGACGGGGACGTTGATATCCGTGGACCACCGTCGATCAGATCTGATTGCTAAAAAATTGGGCAGAGCTTCGTCGATTTGCGAAGGAATCAAGAAGTCGTAGCGCTTATCTCGGCAACAGCGAGATAATTGCTCTTTTTAAGATTACCATAACAGGGTAATCTTAAGGGACGAACACGAGAACTGCAGATCTAACGAGCTTTTCTTCTTTTTGCCAACAAACTCGATCCGATCTCTCCTCCTCCTCTCTGAAATTCGTGCACCTTTAATCTTTAATCCGGCAGGGCTTCGCCGACGCTCGAGAATTCTAGATCTCCAAAAATAAAGGCCCTGAGGCTGTTATTATAGGCTCCAGGGAATCCAGGCGGTTAAAGCTGCATAATCAGCAAAAAACTGCTTTTTGGGGCCCCAGGACACCCTTGGGTGTCTCGGCCTTGGCCGAGAAACCTTGGGGTGTCTCGGTTGGGCCGAGACACTTCGGGGTGTCTTAGCTTAGGCTGAGACAGTCCGTTTTGCGCGCTTGTCTGTTTTCACCGTAACTTCTTTATCCGAACTCGAATTTGAGTGATTCAAAGTGCATTGGAAAGCCGGCGAGGAGATCTATAAGCTTCAATAATTGAATCATTTATGGAATAAATGAGACACGAGGGGTGTTCCGCCTTTCGTAAATGATGTGGGGCTCCCGATTAGTTCGTGTCCTCGTTATTCTGAAACTCTGTTGCTTCACAAAGTCCGTCGATTCACTTCAAACGTTCGTCGACGTCAATAAAGTTTCTATGACTTGTATAGTGATGTTCATCATCTTCTCTTAGCTTCGAACTGTTCGTAGAGACCTATAGACAATTTTCGACGCCTACAGATACCCCCTCTAAAGTATTCCAGTCTCGTTTCTTTTATAAAAGAGCTTGGAATACTTTGGATGTGATTGGTCCAGCATTCGGTCGGCGTAAAGGACCTGTAGTTAGCTTTAATTCTTGACTCCTTTGATTTTCAGTCTATTCGATGTTTTGACGAGTAGCTGAAGTTCTTCCGGCGCTGCGTTTATCGTTTGGTCGTTGTCGAAGTCTCGAATCTAAAACCGATGAGTTAAGTTTGGCTCGTGTCGTTGAGTTAACTTAGAACTGACTACCTCCGTCACATCGTGCTGACTTAGGGTTTTAGATCACCGTACATTGACTTTTTGTCACAACGCATTGACCGGCGTTAACCTAGGGTTACGCGTTGACCGGCATTGACCTAGGGTTTCGGATTGCCCGACGTTGACTTTTTCGTTACAACGCGTTGACTGGCGTTAACATAGGGTTTCGGATCGTCTGACGTTGACACGGTTTATACTCGTACGTTTGCTGGAGTCTACACAGTTTAAGCTCTTAAGGTATCGGAGCATGGCGGTCCTAAATGTTGGAGTTGCAGGACAAACTATGAAAGTTGATTCATCATCATGTATGGATCTTATCCTGAAGTTGTTGGATGCTCAAGTCACGAGACCAACTAATGAAGCTGATGCGTCAATGACTCATATTTATAGAATTTTTGGCAAATTCCCAGCCATCAATGGGTTTGATTAGCCTTTACTGACTACCATTTGAGTCGGGCTAGCATGCAGATTGTTTAAATCCGTTCTACACATAACGTTATGCTAAAAGAGTTAACTCTTTTAGCGCTACGATATTGAATACGTAGACTTCGTTTTTGTCACGGGAATAGACTACCCGGCAACGCGTGTTAGGCATTGACTCATCCTTGCTTAGGATTCAGGATAAAAGTCTCCAGACTCGGATTCTGGTGTCTTCTTCAATCGGTAAAAGACTAAACCGGCAACGCGTGTTAGGCGTTGGCTTATCCCTGCTTAGGCTTCGGGATAAAATTCCCCGTGCGTGTGAAGCACGGATTTTGGTGTTATTGATAACAACCTGCCACAATGTCGAATATGTGGGTTTTTTTGTCCTTTTTACGGCAAAAGACTAACCGGCAACGCGTGTTAGGCGCTGACTTATCCCTTCTTAGGCTTCAGAATAAAATTTCCCACACTGGAATTCTGGTGTCTTCTTCAATCGGTGAAAGACTAAACCGGCAACGCGTGTTAGGCGTTGACTTATCCCTGCTTAGACTTCGGGATAAAATTCCCCGTGTGTGTGAAGCACGGATTTTGGCGTTATTAATAACAACCTACCATAATATCGAATATGTGGACTTTTGTTCTTTTTATGGTAAAAGACTAACCAGCAACGCGTGTTAGGCACTGACTTATCCTTTCTTAGGCTTCGGGATAAAATTCCCTAGACTTGAATTCTGGTGTCTTCTTCAATCGGTGAAAGACTAAACCGGCAACGCGTGTTAGGCGTTGACTTATCCCTGCTTAGGCTTCGGGATAAAATTTCCCGCGCGTGTAAGGCACGGATTTTAGGAGTTTAAAAAAGTGGTGTCTTCTCTTGGGGCAAAGACAAACCCGATACGGGAGAGGAAGAATTTTATATTCTATCTCCCAGAGCTGAAGAGGAAGAATTTTATATTTTTTTCTCCAGTTGTAAAAGGAAACTCTAAGTGGGATCTCCATTTCAAGAATCCGGGAAGACGAAACTAAGAGTGGGATCTTCACTCCAAGAATCAAAAAGATTCGGATAACCCTAACTGTCAGAAGGTTTGATTATCGAACTAAAGATGGGTTTCTCGTTTATCGAGAGTGAATTGTCGTTTTGATCCTAACTGTAGGAAGGTTTGACCAAGCGGGAGTTTGAGATGACCCTAACTGTATGAAGGTTTGATCACTCGATTTTAAAGTGGACCTCTTGTTCATTGGAGGAATCGAGAGGGGATTTTGGTTTTGGCCCTAACTGTAGGAAGGTTTGACTGAGTGGGAGGTTTGAGATGATCCTAACTGTAGGAAGATTTGATCACTCTATTTGTGGGCCTCTCGTTCATTTGAGGAATCAAGAGGAGATTTTGGTTATGATCCTAATTGTAAGAAGGTTTGAGCAGGTAAATAGTGTGAGTGGGAGTACAAATCATAGTGGGAGTGTTAACTTGTATAGATACATTAAAAGTTTGAGTGGATTTAACCGACAGGAATTTTGGTAGTCCCACCGTCAATTAGTCTGATCGATGGGGGATTTTGCGATGGAAGACTGTGAGTTGTCAATAAAAGAGTGTTCAGAAATCACGGTGGGTTTTTTTAGTGTATATCACTTTGTTTGTAATGATTGGGTTATCCCTAAGAAAATTACATGTAAAATTCTTCCGGGAACCTCCCGTTACATGAATCATCCACCCCCAGCTTTCTTCGCGAAACTGGGTCTAACATCATACTGAGTTACATGACTGGGTTATCCTTAAGAATATTACATGTAAAAAATCTCCAAGAACTTCCCGTCAAGAGTGGGAATAGTTTAGACTCATACACCTATTGGAGTATCGAGGAGCAGTTTATACTCGTATACTCTTCGGAGTGTAGGAAGGAGCAGTTTATACTCTTATACTTGTCGGAGTGTAGAAAGGAGTAGTTTATACTCTTATACTTGTCAGAGTGTAAGAAGGAGTAGTTTATACTCTTATACTTGTCGGAGTGTTGCCGTTCTCATTTGGCTTATCCCAGCGTTATGACGCCAGCTTCAACCAAGGTCTGGATGCTATTCTTTAAAGTAAAGCAAGCCTTGGTAGGATGAAGAATCCTCCTGTGGTACACGCAGTACTTCGGATCCGCAGTATTGTCAGCCTCCTCCTGATTCGTGATGGGTGGCAACTTGATCTTGTTGTTTTCAAGAAGGATTTCGAAGATGACTGGAATGTCTTCGTCTTTGAATGAGTACTCTTTTTGGACCCTCGAATTTGAAGTCTTCTGCTATCTTTGGGGCTGCTGTTGCGATGTTTGATTAACGTCAACAACTGCTGTAGGTGCCTTCCCTTCATCATGGGAAATAAGACTCGGATTCAGAGGGTTAGCCATCGGTTGGATTCTTTCGACCTTCCTCCTTCTGAGGAAGCGTTCAGCCTGCTCTCCGCACACCTTCAACTCTTTCCAAGCATTGAGCGGCTCTACTCCCATAACGTCCAAGATGTTAATGGACAAGTTGTTATGACAGGTCTACAAGACGAATTCCTCTATAATGGGATCCTTGCAGTTCATTGCCTGATTGCGGAAGCGTTTGACAAAGGTATCCACTGACTCTCCGTCTTTCTGTTTCTCATCGAAGAGTGTCCTGATTGACACATCGGCGTCATCATCAAAGAAATGAGTGAGGAACATGCTCTCCAGGTCCTCCTAGTTGTTGATGCTTCCGGGTTTAAGACGTCGATACCAATCGAAGGCAGGCCCGCGAAGGGTGCCAACGAATGACCGAACTATCAAGGCTTCATTGTCAGAGATTATACCCAAGTGGGACTTGAAGTAGATCAGATGCTGCATGGGTGAACCCTTCCCGTCAAATGGCGTGAAGTTAATCAGGTTAAACTTCGTCGGGTACAGGATCGAATCCCACTCTTTCGGGTAAGGACACAGAATGCCGGCCTTCTTTGCCTCTCGAGCAGACATTAGAGTGTTAATTTTGCTCTCGAGGTCTTTCATCTTCTCGTCCTCATCTGTATCATGTTTTGGATGATTTCTAAGATGAACAATGTGGTCATCCTCGGTATTATTATCTTTGGCGGGACCACCCCCAGCATTTTCGTCAATAGGGGGTTATCAATATTGATGTGTTCATCCACATCTGAATCGCTAGCTACTTTGCTGACATCGTTACGACGGCTGGATTCAACTATCTGATTCGACAAGGCTCGGATCGGTTGGTCGTGCATTTGTCTCATCTCCTGCATAGCCATTTTCATTTCGATTTTGAATGCTTCTTTCTGCTTGGCTAAAGCATCCTCAACCATTTTGGTTACTTCCTCGGTGTTGATCATAAACACCTCATGAGATTGTCCGGGACTGGATACGGTGGCTTCTAAAGCGACTGCCGAGCAAGCGTCTGACGGTTCATTGTCCGAGGATAGTCCTCTAGTCATCCTCAAATAGTCTCTACGTCTAGTAGTCCCTGCACGTAGCCGAGTTAGACGATGTGATATGAGGGGGTCCGAATCAGAAGGTCGGGTCGATTTCCTCTTATCAGTCACGTTGGCGATGACTACGGATTGTTCAGGCCCGACAGCTTCTAATTGAAGCCGAGATATTAGTTGGGCTATCCCCGAATTGACTCTCTTTCCTGGGGAGAAATCGGGGTTAGAAGTAATCGGAGACTTCCCCTTATCAACCATATTGATAGTGAATGCTGGGAGTTCGTCATCTCGATTGGTTGATCGCCTCTTGCTAAAATGCCTTGATTTGGGTTTCAATGCTTCTGCGGAGATACTCTTGAATATCGAGACCCTCCGTGGAGCGGTCTTGGGGCAGCTACATACTGATAATACTACCCCGATTAGTTTGGTACACGGACAGTGAGAGTCCGCTTCCTGGGTACCTCTCTTTTGAGATTTATTCGTACCCCCAGCCCGATAGTACAACTCATCGATGTTGTTGTCAGAGCAACCTATCGGTTGTTTACATGAATTCTCAGGTATAACGCGTTCGTCTGTCTGACGTATTTTCCTCTGAGTAAACATCGCCTTGTTGGCGTCTACGGGAGTCACACGTTTGGAATCACACCTTTGTGAGGGTGAAACCTTAACGGGCTCCTGGTTTTCTGTACGTACTCCCAAGTGGGCCGTTGAAGAAATCAACTTGTTAGGAGGTCGCGTACGACCCCCAGTCTGGATGTTTGCTCGGGGTTCCTTTAATGGTCCCAAGCGTTCCTTGATAGGCGCTTTGCCTCGATCTTCGGGTAGAGAACCGAAGCGATCCTTCAGAGGAATTCTGAACTTGGGGAAATCCACGTTGCGGTGGGGCTTTACCGGAGGTTCAAGATCTGAAGTTGACAAAAGCTTAATGATAGTTCCGTTTGTTTTTGCCTTAGGCGCTGATTTAGCTTTTGGCATCCAAACTTGTTTGGATCTTGGCGATTTCTTAACTGCCTCTTCCTTTTGCATTTCATGTGCTTTTCACATAAGGATCCGGGCATGCGCAAGCAAGGCGCGGCGCTTCTAGATTCGCTCCTCGAGAGTAGAGCGGGTTCGTTTGACACGAACCCATTTGTTAATCGGAGGTCGGGAGGAGGATTCCGATGCTGGTCGTGACGATAGATTAGCCACTTGGCGCTTTCTGAACTCCAGATCTGCTTGGTAATGGAGTCCATCCACCTGATCCAAAGCCTTGGCGAATTGGCGCGCGAGGCGTTGGCGTTTCCTTTGACGTGCTCTCTTTGATAGAGTTGGCGCACCTTCAGCAGTCGGCTCCTTGATCGCGAAGGAGTTCAGATCTGCAGATCTGGTCTCATTGGATGCCGGCGGACCATTGCAAGGCACGACTGTAGCATCGACTACTGGGAGATCGACTTCTTGGGTCTTTAGATCTGGAGACCGGCGGATCTTCTGGGAGGAGGAGATCTTCCTGCGCTTATGAGGAGGAGCAGATCTGGAGGAGGAGGAGGAGATGTACTCTTCAAATTTCTGC
>NW_017972476.1:0-7547 GCF_001876935.1 Asparagus officinalis | reverse complement strand
ACCAGTGACCTTGTAAGACCCCGTAGATTTTGATAATTTATATATGTCACTATTAGTGAGAAATAATATTTATTGATGATAAATATCTTTATGATATGGTTGCTCATGAAATCGAGCATTTTTGAGTTTATGAGGATGTATATATACATCAGTTATGAGGTTGAGTTCACAAACTTGCAAATCATAAGCATCAGTGTCGAAGAAACTCAGTTCTCAGCTCATGAGTCGACCCATGACTATCATGAGTCGACTCATGATATCATCTCCCATTGTCATAAGTCTCTGCTGAGTCGACTCATTATATTATGAGTCGACCCATGAGTCATGAGTCGACCGATGACTGTCATGAGTCGACTCATCGGGGTTTTTCTGGTTTTTCTGGGTCGGGTTTGTTTGGGTTTCGGGTCGGGTTTTACCCACTCATATATATTTCTCCCCACCCGAAAACACTCTTGTTGATCAGAAAACCCTAGAGAAACCCTAGCCTCCTCTCCCCCTCTAAACCCTAACTCGTTTTTGGGATTTCTTGGGCGATTTTTGGGGATTTTCAGCGGCTTTTCGTGGATTGCAGCGAAGGGGATTGTTCATCATCACTTTTGAGGCGAGTAACATCTCGCCCAACCCTTCTCCCATGTTTTTAATAGTTTATAACTGTTTTTCATAAGTTTTATTGAGCCTAAGACTTATTTTCAAGTATAAATCAATATCCTTGTTAGGGTTAATGCTAGAAATCATGTATTTCGGACTTTAAATCCCCACCAACAAGTTTTTGATGAAAACCCAGATCTGGGAATTTATTTAAAGAAATGAAAATATGAGTTTTATTTTGACTGAATGCTCTCTTTCATAATTAGGGGTTTAAAAGTTAGGTTTAACATGCAAGTAATCTTTTCTCATGCTATGTATGATTTCTTTCACTGCCTCATAGTTTAAAATTGATAGTTAGGGAGGTGTAGATCAATATAGTGGAAGTATGGATCGAGATGGACGGATTGCAGTTGTGATATATGCAGATTTCAGCCCGTAAGTCGACTCACGACTCATCACGAGTCGGCTCATCAGGTTGAGTCGACCCATGACTGTCATGAGCCGACTCACGAGATCTAGTTGTGTTGCCTTTTTGCTTCTACTAAGTCGACTCGTAACAGATCACGAGTCGACCCATAGGTCATGAGTCGACTCATAACTAACCATGAGTCGACTCACGAAGTCATTTCCTGTTATCATATGTCTTCTGCTGAGTCGACTCGTAATAGATCATGAGTCGACCCATGAGACATGAGTTGACTCATAACTGAGCACGAGTCGACTCATCGAAGTCTTTCTCGTCTTATTTGTGTTTCTATTAAATCACCTGCTGTGTGTGTATATATAGACTGTGTTCATATGTTCGAGGGCACTATTTATCATTCTTGAATATGAGAAGTTGCCTTGTTTATCGGGTAATAATTTGTAGCGGTTATATTTTCATTACTAATTAGTCCTCGTGTTGGACATTTTTTCACTTAGTCCTCGTGTTGGACATGCATTACTAATTAGTCTTTGTGGGGACATTCACTTTACTTAGTCCTCGTGTTGGACATGCATTGCTATTTAATCCTCGTGCTGGATATGCATTACCATCCGGTCCATACGTTGGACAACGGTCACATCCGGTCCATGCGTTGGACAACGGTCACATCCGGTCCATGCGTTGGACAACGGTCACATCAGGTCCATGCGTTGGACAACGGTTATATTCAGTTCATGAGTTGGACGTTTACTTCATGCAGTCCATGAGTTGGACGTTTAATTTATATAGTCTATGTTTTGGACACTTAATCGTTTTCTGACATGTTACTCATGTGAGTTTGACATGACACTTATGTAGATTACGACAGGATATTCATGTAAGTTATGACATGCTACTCACGTTAGTTATGTTATGGCACCGTATTTATGCTCTGAGAGTTTGGTGTTTAGGGATTTACAATTTGAGATACAAGGTATATACATGAGGGTTTCCTTGTTTGGATTATTTCGCTCGACGTACCTATGCTCGTGTTGTAATTTCCTAAATACTAAAACCCATTATTTGCTAGGAGTAATGATTTTTGACTATTATGTAATAACTATATTTTCTGTATACAACGAGCCCTTTCCCTTGGGGTTGGTTGTGATGTTGCTCGCTAGCGCTTTGACGCTCGTTGTCCCTCCCCCTTTCAGGTAACGAGCCAGGAGCGCGGAGAGTCGCAGGTTGATGGTGATGCACTTTAGCTTCAGTCGTCTATTTAGTTATATTTTCTTTTGAGCTCCTTAGTAGATTTTTGTGTAGACATGTGAGTCTTATTCTAGAAGTTGTAAAGGTTGTGTGCCTTATTTCCTTTTGTCAGACATTTTGTATTTGAGACTTGTTGAGAACTCCAGTTCATTTATTCCAGACATTTATTTTTATTCCAGTATATTAGATGACGAGACATTAATTTGACCTCTATTACTTCATCAGTTGATTCTTGTATAACCTTTACTTGCTTTGTACTACACCTGTTGTTGATTCCACTAGAGAGATAGAAATGGCAGGTTTGACATTTCTAGTTTCACCTCGGACTGCAGTCTTGTGTGAACCCAGGGGCGTCACAGTTGGTATCAGAGCTCTAGTTCTAGTATCCTTAGGATCATCCTGTGTCGAGTCGTGGAGCTAGGATAGAGTTTCCTAGGATTCATGTATAGAGTCCGTAAGGATTTCCTAGCATGAGTGAGGATGATATATGTGCATATCTCAAATTTTGAGAATTTTTTTATGACAACTATTTTTGTATAAGTTTAAAGTATTTGTGCAAATACTATATGTTGTGAAAATTATATTGTGATACTCTATTTATAGAGGTCTATTTTGACTCCTAAACCCTTATTTTCTTTTGAGCAGAGATGTCAGAATATGATATGTCACGTACTCAGATATCTGGACAGGCTGAACCACAGCAAACTCCACCTGAGCAGCAGCAGGCTCCCCAGTACCTGGTAGATCTTATGGCTCCCCCCCTCCCTAGGATAGCAGCAATCGAGGAGCTTGTGGCGAATCACATTACACCACCACCACCAGTAGCTGAAACCGTCATTTCTCAAGAAAATGGGACAGCTAAGTTCCAGAAGGACGAGGAAGGGAGTGCTAAGAGAGGGCACGCCGGAGACAAGGGCAAGAACAAGAGACCCTTGATTGGATCCCAACAGCATCAGCAGAGCCCTCATAAGAAGGGATCTCAACAGGATCAGAGAGCAAGTCAGCAGCAAAAGTTTCGGGGATCTTGTTTTAACTGTCACAAGGTCGGACACAAGGCATTAGAGTGCCGCAGTGCACCAACAAGAGCTCAGAAGGGAAATGGTCCAACTCAGCAGCAACAGAAGACTAAGGGGCAGGCTCTAGCAGTTCAGGAGGTTCCCCAGGGGCAGATTGTCCCATATTCTCCAGCACCAGTAGCAGAGCAGTTTTCGACTACTGGTAGAGTTTATGCATTAGTTCCGCATGATAATGGAGCTAATGGAGCAGTTTTGGAGGGTACGTTCTTTGTGAATCCCTTTTTCCACCCGTATTCTTTTCGATTCGGAATCGTCGCATTCCTTCATATCGCATGCATTTATGGCTAGACTCCAGCTTGTAGCTCAGCCTCTAGACACCCCTTTTATTGTTTCCACCCCTTTAGGAGAGGTATCGCTTCTGGAGAGCGTTTGTAGGAGGTGTACCGTCAGTTTAGACGAGTCAGAGTTCATAGTTCGATGTCATCCTTGGTATGGATTGGTTGTCTTCCTACCATGTTAGCATTGACTGCTTTGCGAAGACAGTTAAGTTGCGAGCGTCCGACGGGTCCGAGATGATTGTAGCCGCCTCTCAGGGCAACCGACTTGCGGAGTCATTTCTGGCGTACATCGAGGAGGTGATGCGACGGGATCAGGGTGCTGAGTTATTGGAGACTAGAGTTGTCTCAGAGTATCAGGATGTCTTTCAGGACATACCTGGATTACCTCCAGTGAGAGGTGGAGTTTTGCATTGAGTTGCAGCCAGGCACAGCCCTGATATCCCGCGCAACCTATCGTATGGCACAAGCTGAGATGAGGGAGCTTCAGACCCAGTTGGACGAGTTATTAGCTCAGGGTTTTATTCGCCGGAGTCATTCTCCGTGGGGCGCGCCGGTCCTCTTCGTGAAGAAGAAGGACGGTAGTATGAGATTATGCATAGATTATAGAGAGTTGAACAAGGTCACTATCCGGAATAGGTACCCACTACCTAGGATTGATGACTTGTTTGACCAGTTGCAGGGTGCGCAGTATTTCTCAAAGATTGATCTTCGTTCTGGCTATCATCAGATGCGGGTTCGGGATATGGATATTCCCAAGATCGCTTTTCTTACTCGATATGGTTCTTTCGAGTTCTTGGTCAAGCCATTTGGATTGACCAATGCACCCGCGCAGGTTTGGCATCCGGCTTGATATCGAGGCGGTGCATTGCGACATTGGGGTCGAGCCCTGGCATGTCTTCATAATTCCATGCGAAGACGTCGATATATTCCCTGATGAGAGCAATCAATTCCTCCTTCTCATCTGGGGGAAGACTGTCGCTGATGAATATAGGCTTTGGGTTGGCCTCATCACCCATGTTAATCTGGACTATTTTATCTTCAGTGGGTGGTTCTCTTTGCTCGAACCTATCGCCATATTGCATATTCAGATGGTGAACCCACGGGTCTTCCCATGTTGGCATTTGATCGTCGTCTTCCATGGTGGATGGATCGGCTGTAGCCATATTTGACATTAGGGTTTTGAAAACTTCTCCCAGACTTGTATCGGAGTCCCACTCTGAAGCATCGGGAGAGTATCCCTTCTTGGCTTTGTTAGCAATTTGATCGATAATTTGCCAACCACATTCGTCATCTGATGAAACATAACCTAAGCCTCGCCCATATTTATAATAATCCTCAGGTTTACCTTTTGGTACATATACTGCTTTGGCTGGATTACGAGGACCTCGATCGAAGTATAAACCTTCTCCGAGTGTGAAATCGTAGCCCTGCTTTTCCATGAGCTTGCGCGCTTCTGGACTATACTTGGATAGATGTCGACCAGGTTTGTCATCATCTTCGTCTTCACTTAGGAAATGATCTGGTAACGGAGAGCTTTTTCCTTTACCGTAAATCACTTCTTTAGCACCTCTTACTTTGTTCGGGATGACCATGGTTGTTCCGAAAGAATGCTGGAGGTGTTCCTTCGTTACATAGGATGATCGGATCGGCATATACAACTCAGGATTGTCGTACAGCTCTTTTATCACATCATCAAGAGACAAGGAGTACTCTAAATCATCTTTTATTGCAATATCGGCAAGTTGCCAGTTACAATCTGCATCTGACGATTGTTCATCGTCAAGATTGATTACAAAGGGTACAATGTCATTTAAAACAAAACCGCCATTGTAATCAAATCCGGCTTTAGAATCAACTTCTTCTCCGCTGTCTGTGCCCTGGGCCGATGGTTCAGTATCGGATTCATTACCATAAAGGAGAGAATCGGTGAAATAATTCTCATACCCCTTGAATGGTTGCTTATCCGCGACCACCGTAATGGGTGAGTCCTTTTCGTCAAACGGCGTGAAGTTAATTAGATTGAACTTCGTCGGATATGAGATTGACTCCAACTCCCTTGGGTAGGGACATGGAATACCAGTCTTCTTTACCTTTTGAGCGGACATCAATGCGTTGAACTTGCTCTCTAGGTTTTTCATTTTCTCATCCCCGCCCGTATTTTTCTTCAGGAAACTTCGGGGAGGAATAACGGGACCACCCCCAGCATTGTTATCCTCGGTAGGACCACCCCCAGCATTTTGGTCAACAGAAGGGGTATCAGCGTTGAGATTTTCATCCATGTCCGAATCACCATCTTCTTGCTTGTAGCATTGTGACGACTAGATTCACCGTACTGATTTGATAAGGCTTGAAGCTGTTGGTCATGTAACTCCCTCATCTATTGCATGGTCAACTCCATTTCGGTTTTGAATTCTTCTTTTTTCTTGGCTAAAGCTTCTTGAAGCAGTTGAGCCATTTGTTCCATAGTGACCATGAACGCTTGTCAAGTTCGCACCTCGCTAGACACTGTATTGTCAAATGCAACCGCATAACAAGCTCTAACACTTCATCATTTAAGTATTGTCCTCTATTTGGCCTTGATCTGATAGTTCCTGACCATAGAAAAGGATTTTCCTCTATTTGGCCTCATTTTATTTGACCTAGATCTGATGGTGACTTCAGGGAGTTCGTCATCCTGACCGACTGATCTTATTTTGTAAAAGTGTCTTGATTTAGATTTGGGTGCTTCAGTGGAAAGTCTTTCAAATACCAAACAACTTGATCTTATCCGTTCACATGGAATCCTAAACGTCCCGCTTCACTCCAGCCGTTCAATTTGAATTGTCGAATTGAACTATCTGCAAGTAATATGAGCCACTCGGTTCGACTGAGTTGGCAAATCTCAGTCGTTGAGATTCGCCTTTGTTCGCGGGGAAACTGTTTTCTTTTTCATTGAGATAATTGTCATCTTGGATTACAAAGATCCGGTCTTTTATAGATCCGGTTACAACTAAATCAAAGAAAATAAAGAAAAAATTACAACTTTCCTTCTGTGAACAAATCACGAGCTCCTGTTTTGCGGTCGCTCGCTTTGGTGGGTTCTTTGCCTGCGCCGGGGTTAATCCGTGGACCACCGCGCGATCTAGATCCGGTCGGATCTACACGATTATGCGGGTATTATTCCACGAAGGGAATAATAGCCGGGAGGGATTAATCCACCAAGGGAATAATCGCTCGGATCTCGAGATCTAAGACCAAGCTTAGATCTGGAGTATGACCTCGTGTAGATCTCAGATCTGTTCTTTCTTCCTCTCGAGATCCTGCCTTTTCTGACGTGGATGGTCGCCGAGGATCAGATCTGTACGTCCAAGTCTTCAAGTCTTCAAAACTCTGAGTTTGCTCTTCAATCCGGCAGAGTTTCGGCTCTTGAAAGTTCCACCTCTGAAAATGAACATCTCTAGGCCTATTTATAGGCTCTCAGGACAGTGCCCGCAAAAAGAGAAATGTCGGCCACCGTCGGCCACTGTCGGCCACCTCTGGGTGGCCGACACTGTGCCGAGCCACCTTTAGGTGTGGGTTTTCCGAGTTTTTGAGTTGTGTCTGTTTTTCGGTTTTGTCCGTGATTCGGTTGATTGAGACTCTGATTGGTTGATCTGATTTGGCAGTAAGTCGGATTCCTGATTTGACAGTAAATCCGCTTCTGAGTTCGAGTCCGAAACTGATCTTGATTCGATCGTGATTCGTCCGAGTCTATTCTCGGTTGGATGACTTGTTGATTCCTTAATTCGTTAGCTTGATTCTGCACGCGAATGGATTCATTCCGTTGTTCGCGTGCGATTGGTCGATCTCGTCGCCTCGTTGGTTCGTCGGTTTGTACTGAGCTGAGCTAAGGGACCTATAAGCAATTTTATATGCCTACAGTGATATCAAGGTCTTTCAAGTCAGCTGTGTTGT
>NW_017972475.1:46094-53527 GCF_001876935.1 Asparagus officinalis | reverse complement strand
ACCAAAATAAATAAATAAATAAATAAAAGGAAAAGAAAAGAAAAAAAGAAGAAGAAAAAGATAAAGATAAAGGGGGAGAGAACTAATATGCAACTAACAGCTTTAACAACGAGAAATCCCCCTAAGGTTTTTAAAGTGACATTTTTACTCCCATTTTCCAATTTATAGTCAAATAATCGCCAATGTTTAATATAGTCATCAAATTCCAAACTAACAAGAAAATAGCAACTCATTCGACCATCAGAACTCCACCCATGTGATAAAAAGATACGAACTTTGTGCGCAAATAACTAAAAAATTGATACCTTAGGGGCGACAACGGTGGCAGCTTTAACAACGAGACCCCTAAAGCTTCTCCTATCGACTCCAACCCCTAAAGCTCCAATGGCGGGAGAAACCCTAAACGTCGGCAGCAAGACTCTGAGCCCATCTAAGGACGGCACATTTTTCTTCATTGTCAATCCCAATCCAATTTGTTGCAACGCCGCCATTGATTACTACCTGAAATCAATCAAATTTGGTATGCTTTTGAGAATTTTTAGCAGAAATTGATGACAAATTGATTAAAAGTAAGAAATGAGGGATTTGATGACTTACAAATTGGAGGCAAAGTTTGATTGAGGTTTTGAGAAATTGGATAAACCCTTTTGAGTAAGAGAAATGAGAAAAACCTAGCGCGCTTTATGGGATAGGACAGTTCTGATGCACTCTAGGAGGTGTTTATTTATCCGGTACTAGCGCTTTAGTCGCGGTTGTCAGTTTGTTCGTATTTAGAGTATGAAGATGGTTAAGATTTTCAGGAGGGTTATTATAGTTTGAAGTCGTTCTGATAAATGGGTTGTGGAAAGTTCTAGAACACCGTGATAAGAGGTTAATTTGATGCTTGGTAAATGTATTTCTCATTTAATTGGATGTTTATATCTATATTTTAATTGCTTGGATAGTCAGTTATGTAATTTATAATAAACTATGCGGGATTCTTGGTCACTTATAGAAATGAAAAATTGTAACATATTGCAAACTTGTATTGCATACTTATATTACATTTGACACTTTATTCTTAAAAAAATGAACTTGTGATTTATTTAGTAACTTCTTTGCTAAAAATGAATGAAAACATAAAAGGAAGTGTTAGAAGAGACCAGACATCCGACTGGTATTTACTTGACCGGTCATCTAGTTATGAACATCCAATAGGACATAAATATAGTGACCGTCAATTCAGTTAGTTCCGTGAAGAGGTATGGGTGACCAGGGCTTTGAATATTAATATGGACAATTATGAATCTACTAATTACAATTGTAAAGATGACGCTTGAGTCTAACTCCACATTAGCACGCCATTTGTTTTATGTTCTTGTGGAGTTTTTGCTAGATATTGGTTAGGTTAGGTCTAGGATTAAGGTCTAGAATATAGAAAAATTAATGACTATTAGGCATATCGCAGGAAAATTAGTGACTATTAGACCTATCGCAGGTGATCCAGAAAGGTTAAGAGGTTCCGATATGATTCCCACGGTCTCGGGTTTGATTCCGGACCGGGTTATCAGAAAAATAAAAATAAAAAATAGTGAGTATTGAGTTAGGTTATAAACAATGGAACTTTAATAATTAGCCTTTGTTATAACTCTAGCCCTCACCCCAAATCTTAATTCTACCGCTGGCCAGTATAGTTTACACCATACCTTGGAATGCCAGCAGCAAATAATAAAAAAAGGTAAAATATACATTTTGGAATAGAGTTGTAATTCCTCGTTCTTGTCACGAGTAAACATAGACATGGATTTTTGCATCCATATGGGATATTTCATACTCGGAAATCAAGAAAATTGAGAAAATACTTGTTTTTTTTTCTTTTCTCTCTCTCCAGATTTTAAAGATTGGTACATAGCAAGCATGGTGCAATCATGATACAATAACTCTCCGAGCTCAATCTCGAACTATAACAGTGGCCAGACCCACTAAGATATTAACATCTGTGAAATACTTGCACAATTATAGGCTAAGACAAATAGCTTGAAACTGCACTGATCGCTTGGATGTTGACTTCTACTCGCCAAGTGAGTAAATTATCAAGTGAGTAAATGCCTCTCTCTGAATCCTTAATAACCATTCTTGATTTCATATGCCTTGGCTACTCATAGACATAAAATAACCTGTAAGTTTAACAGCAAAGTTAGAATCAAGTTGATTCATGTTCCATGGAAAAGGTAAATCAAATTTTTGATGTCAGAATAGGCAAAAACATACTTCATTGAAGAACCTGATCTTCGTCTAAAACAGAATATCAATGGCTTTGGCCGCTGTTTTGATTGCTCAGATGAGAATTCCTGAGAAATTGCGAGTGCATTGCTGGAGTACTGTAACCCTGGCAAAACCCCAGAAAAATAAACTAATTATGCAACATCATTTTTGAAGTTCTATTTATATTTGTTTCTCGGTTTGCAGTAAACATTCATGGTCTACAAGTATATGTTTCTATTGTTTTACCGGGGTTAGCTGAGCAGTTCCAAGGAATGAATGCTGATGCAAATCAGATGCTGGAGATTCCTACACGCATCCCATCTTTATATCAATTTCAAGAAGAGTTAAAAAATGGAATTTCCCTTAAAAAACTACTTATACATGCTTACTTGAGTAAATTGATTCATGCCATGAAAACCCTGTTGTTGAGCACAAGGCAATGGCAAGGGAACTTGCAAAGAAGTGGCAGTAGGAGACCTAAGATCATCATTTGCAACGTCTCGGTTATCCTCATTTCCGACCTTGGCCTCTTTTGTCCACCTCTTTAAGAAATACCTGATTGGCAACTCCTTGATGTTTCTAAAATCAAGTACTTTCAGCACATGACAACATTGTATTCCCACAAACTCAAACTTCTTACAGCTACAGATGGCAGAACAATCGGTTGAATCGAATCTAACAAAGTGCTCTTTAGGATTTTCTGTGACGGAAACTCTATATTCAGATATTGTCTCAACCTCCCCACAACTAAATAGCATGCAATCCATGAACATCTCAAACTCCTTTCTAAATATTTCAAATACCACAGGTGTATATAAGTTAGCAGCTTGTCTCAACATCTTGGAAGGAGGTATCCTAGGGAAGCTTTGGCTGGCATGGAAATCTGCTTGTAGTTCTGCATAACGATGCTCATCCACAACTCTTTCATAATGCTTAAAAAAGGACAAGAGATCCAGTTGTGGACTTAAATACTTTTTGAGTGTACTACTCAAGGTTTCGCCTTGTAATGTGGTTTTCATGTCAGCACAGAATGTTTGGCGACCATATGGAAGAGCCCATTTATCCCGCTCATCAAAGATTTTACTCAACCACTCATTGTTTCTAAGATCATATTTTTCTATTAACGCTCTCCATGCCAACAAGAAATCTTCCTCTTCCTCATAATCATATATACATCTGCTGAAATCTTTTGCAAAAGTTTTTGAGCCTTGGAATACATGGTTAAGGTGCTTTGTAGCATTCTGATACACATGCCACACACACATACGCTGAGCTGTACCTGGCCATGCTAAAGCCAATGCACTACTCATTACTGGAGATTGGTCGGTCAAAATTGTCTTTGGTTGTTTCCCTCGCATTGCAATCTTGAAAGTCTCGAATATCCATTTGAAAGATTCCATAGACTCGTCATAAATCAATGTTGCACCGAAGATAACAGTCTGTTTGTGATGATTGACGCCGAGGAATAGTGCAAACGGTCTGCCATATCCATGTATTCTGAAAGTAGTGTCTAAGCAAACAACATCACCAAAAGATTTGAAGTCCCTCACAGATTTTGCATCCGCCCAAAAGATGTTAGTCATTTTATCGTCCTCATCAACTTGTATGCCGTAAAAGAAAGATGAGTTATTAAGTTGCATGCTCTGTAAGTATTTTAATATTGCCCCAGCATCACCCATTTGCATGGCCTTCATACGTTTAGTTCTTAGAAAATTTTGATAATCTACAGGAAGAAAATTGACATTTCGAAGGCCTCCAACTTGTCTTGCACTTGGCTCATTCTGAGATTTTGGGGTTGTTCCTGAATCATCTGAGAGATCTGGTTCAGAACCTTGAATCTCAGTAACTATCCTCTGTGATCTTAACATGTGAGTTGTTGATGGAGGTGCAGGCTGATGGTTATGATCTTGTATGAATTCTGTCACCCGGTATTTACCACTCGGAGTGATTTTGATTGTCATTCGTGCGGGGCAACCAATTCTTGTTTCTGGCCGTGGCCTCTTCACTTCCTTTGCTCCTTTCTTGTCCTTTCGAAACCCTTCCCTTGAGCAGACAAATGTCCTAGATCTAGTAATGTTTTCAGAAGATTTATCTGATGAACTTTTTCGTACACTGAAGCCTACAACACCGGCATATTTATTGTAGAATTCATATGCTTTATCTTCACTGTCGAATTCCATGTCAATTTCTGGCACTGCTTTTGCATTAGTGTTGTCTATAGGAACATCAGAATCGATCATTCTTCTCATTTTACCCTGTTTATTCAAATTCTAGAATGATCTGTTAGTTTAGAAAAGAAGTGGGGAAGAATTAGACAACTCCCAGCTTATCTTATCATGTACATCAAGTACGATAGTAGAGCTTTTCAGGTATTGAAAACGACAAGCAAGAACTTCCAAATTGAAATATAAAATTATTAACTATAATGAAACAGAATGCATGACCAAAAACCTTGACACATAAAGTATATCAGTTATCGTTATCTAATTGGAAAATACACATCTGTGATACCTTTACGAATTACGAGTTAAATAGGGATTCAACCTCGAACTGAGGAAGAACATGGGTACATCACTTGTTGATGTTAGATTCTGGGCCCTTTTGATTAGTCCATGGAAAATAAATGGCCTAGAAAGTTTGGTGTCATGAAATAATTTGGCAAGACTCAACAAGTTGGAATTTGAGAAAAATCTGGTAAAATAGGAAATAATTTGGTTATAGTTAGGGGCTGTTTGGTTGCACACTTTTTGAGAAAACTTTTCTCAAAATATCTGACAATGACAAATTTGTAATTAAAAGTTTTTTAGAGATTTCTGTAAATTGTGTTTGGTTCAACAAAAAATTTATAGAAATATTTTCTATAAAATATCAAAACCTACCAAATTTTACAAAAAAAAATTTCCTCTCAAAATGAGAGGAAATCACCAGAAATCTGACACATACCATATTTAATTAAAAATCTACCAAATCTTGTTATTTTCTATAAAGTTATGAACTATTTTCTTGTTTTGAACCAAACAAGCAAAGTACAAAAAACAAGAAAATTGGTACTTTTTGATTTCACAAAACTTTTCCTATAATTTTTTTAAGAAATACAAGGAAATCATATTTTAGGTGGAAAACATTTCCTATAATTTCTAGAAATTGAACCAAACACCCCCTTAGGCACTACAATATAGGTAGGAACAGACAGAACCAGAAATGTGTACGTGTTGGTGCAAGTATTTGTTGGTGATGGTGTAGATTTTAGTAGTTGTATGATTTGGATTCTCTTTTTGGAGAAGTGAAAAAATGGCAATGAGAATGTGAATCTTACTTCTGTAAACGATTTGTATACTAAATGCGTATCTGTTTGGATTTTAAAATATTTGAAAATTATTTCTGAATTTTCAGAAAATATATTTGTCTTGTTTTCTACTAGTAGCAAAAGATAGTATGTGGTTTTACACGTGATACAGTGTAAGCTGCAGATTTTATCCTGGCCACTAAGAAATTTAGATTTTTGTAGTCTTAACTAAAGATCCTAGAAGCAGATTTTGAACTTATCAGTTGCTTGCATAGTCCAGTACAGATATGTAATCCTTTCTTCTTGACCTTTGTATTTATTTTTCTTACTTAAAGAGGCCCTTTACGGCAAATGGCTGTTAGCTTGAGCTATTGTCATCAATCTTTTAGTTGGTAACCGATCATTGCAAGAGTATCTGCTAAGTAGCTGAGAATCAACCCTGCCGGAGGTTTACAAGCAATGAGGTAGATTGAGTTAAAAAAAAGGGTTATTAAGCCATAAGCCATGAAGTAGGAGGGTGTATAAAATTCAAGGCAGCAGTATTATTTTTTCCATCACCAACATTCAGATAAATACATCAGTGTCAGAGAACCAGAAAAATAAGAGAACGTGAATATGGTGGATTTTGCAGATCAGATCATATAACCAAATTATAACATCAAGAGAATTTGCGCATCGAAGGCATTAATAACTTGGAACATTTACATGCATAGTAATGAATCTACAAGAAACATGTTCAGGATTATTTTTTGACCACTTTGCCTCTTCCTTCTTTCTGTTTGTTGGGAAGAGGGTTCAGAACTAAGACATAATATATCACCTTTTCTTGTGTAAATGAGAAATTGCAATTGCACACAGATTATAACAGGAGAAGTGAGAATGTCACTGCCCAGCTTAAAGTTGCTCCTGATATCCTAGTCACAAAGTACAACTAATAATATGCACCCACAGAGGATTTTTTAAAACTATAAGCAATAATTTTTATTTTAAATAGCACCTATCTATGGTATGATACATCTGTAGCATTACTAATGATTACATATGAAACCTACTAAAGCAAATCAAAGT
Source organism: Asparagus officinalis (assembly GCF_001876935.1). Lineage (NCBI taxonomy): Eukaryota > Viridiplantae > Streptophyta > Magnoliopsida > Asparagales > Asparagaceae > Asparagus > Asparagus officinalis. The sequence continues at coordinate 46,929 of NW_017972475.1, read as the reverse complement.
TACCCGTACCAAAGGCAGCCAGGATAATGTTATCTAGTTCAGAGCAATATGATGAATTTCTGAAAATGTTGCGCATATGGACCAAAGCTCATAAAGAATTTGGGTGAAACAGCCCATTTTAACAGCATAAAGCATAAATATTTTGCAAGTGTATTAATACAAGAAAAAAGATCACCTCATCCATAAGATAGGTGTTGCATAACTACCTTTGTCCATGCAATTCCACAGGCATTGCATAAAGTTCTCGGTCCCTCCGGGCCACGACGCATATGTGGCGTAGAGTTTGCACTGATACCACAACGAAGACATCTGAGCAAGTTGGAAAATGTTAGAAAAGAACACTAGCAGTGATCTTCAAAATTGAGCTATTAGGAAGCAAGCAAAAATAAACATACGTCTCTCAGTTCTGTGCAAGTTTGGGACGCAGTTTCAAAATATATTAGAATACTAGATTTGACAACAAGTTATTGCATTCTGAAAGCGCTTCATAATCTATGTTTTTGGAGGCCTCTAAAATGAATCTTTGCATCTGATAAATTTATTAAATCATACATAGTGTGCTTGAACAAAACTTCTACGAAAATCCTTTTTAATTACATTAGGAATAACTCTTCAGACCACTCAATCCAATCCAAACAGATCAACAATCTCCATTAACAATCTTCAGTTCCTATGAAACACATAGAAATCATCAAATTCTCTACAAATGTTCTTCACTCGTTATCATGGAATCCTTAATCCAAGAACCGCTTTGCAAGCTCCACCAGTAAGCATCGTGTATCCATGTTCACACATGGAGTTCAACTCACATCGATACAAACTCTCATGACTAACT
>NW_017972475.1:44220-45308 GCF_001876935.1 Asparagus officinalis | reverse complement strand
TCCTTTGGCATCATTTGAAACCTAAATTGTGAGTGAGCCAATCCTCCCTACACTAGTAGAAAAACGAACAAACTAGACAGAATATAATTCCGTCTAGTTTGAGGTAACCTAGATGAAATTATTTCCATTTAGGTTGTTTCGTTTATTTTGGGGACATTCTAGACGGAAATTTCCATCTACAATGCCAAACTAGAAGGAATTTTTTTTTTAAAAAATTGAAAAGCAACTAGACGGAAATTTTGTCTAGATTGCCAACCTAGACGGAATTTCGTCTGGGTTATGTTTAATAAAAAAATTAAAACAAAACCCTAACCCTATCCCTTCCACCCTAGCCCCCCAACTCCTAATCCCTCCTTCCCTCGTTCCGCCTCCTCGAGAAAACCAGTGCTTACCCCACCCCGACACCTTCCTCCTTCTACTTCTTTTCCCTCTCTCTCATCCCTCTCACAGCGCACAACCTTCCCCACCAACGCCCTCTCATCTCTCCACTCGCTCCCCACCCTCATCTCATCTCGAGGTGCCAACCCTTTCTCCTCTCCAGTACCCCCTCTCGGTCCCACTAGCCCTTACCTACGGTGGTGCCCCGTCCTCCCGTTGCTCCTCTCGCACCGCCCTGCTCCCGCTACCATCCTCCCCCTCCATGGGCCTCCCCCGCTAACCCCCTATGATCTCTCTCTCCTCTCCGGCTTCCCCGTCTCCGCCACTTCCCCGCCTGTGACTCTTCTGAACTCCCAAGTTTGATCTCTTGATCAGATCACTCCCCAAGTGAGAAACTAGCTTCGAGAATTTGTTCAAATGTTGTGATTTTTATTTCGTTCGATATTAGGTGGATGATCAAGGTTGAGACTTTGGTGCTGTAACTGAACCCATCAAACCTGAGGTTTGGGGAAACTGAACAAGATTCAATCTTGGTGGGTGTTACTGGTTTTGAAAATTCATCGAAGCTGTATCTTATTTCCATGTAAATTTCTTGGCAGGTTTACGGTGAATCCACGAAGGAGGATTCGACAGCACAATGGGGAGATTGGGTGCGATGCGTGGCGGACAAAGCGAGGGCGGCCGTTGGAGATGGTTCTTTGCGTCTATGG
>NW_017972475.1:42886-44205 GCF_001876935.1 Asparagus officinalis | reverse complement strand
TGGCTTCCCAGTTCCCATCCAATGTTTCTGCACTTCAGGTTATTATGGCATGAAAATTCATAATTTCCCCCCCAAATTGATTGGATGTGTATAAATAAATTCATAGGTAATTCTTTCTAGCGTCAAAATGCCTTCAATCATAGATGAAACACGTAAGAAAATCCAACATCGAGAAGAGAAAACACCTTGTAACGTCGTTCAACTGATAACTCATATGAACTCCAAAGCTTTATCTTGACCATCTATAAATGATATAATTCCGTATTATGTTTTTTTTTGTTTTTTTGAACACATTTCTATCATATTTCTTGTAAACTCACTTGTTTACAATGAATTAGTATTTCCCCTTGAATCGTTGGAGCCCAATTGTCCATTCTGTTAATCTCTCTATTAACCCGTTACCAAATAGGGCCATAGATTTATGGTGGTTAAGATTAGAGCTTTTGCTAGAAAATAAGGGGGTTGAGGTGATCATGAGAGTTGTTGCAGAGGATGCAAGGGGTATCACATACAAACCAAAATTTAGATGTTGTTTACTTATAATTAATCTGCCTCTTTTGATTTGGTTATTATAAGGATACCTCTATTTTTGCAAATTCATTCACAAACTGTAGTTCAAGTTTGTCCAAAACTTTGATGTTCTGCTGTTGTGATTAATTGTTAGTTGGGTTTCTGTTTGCTTGCTTATTAAGTTCACTCACCAAATTGTTTGCGTGAAAAGTTGCTGTATTCATTGCTGCATTCATTACAACTTCAATCGTTACAATGAAATAAAAAGATAGCCTTTTTATAAGGCCTTTACACAATGAAAACAAAATAAAGGCAACTCCTTTCAAACAAACGCAAGAGCTGTTTGTCATCTCTTGCTTGCGTGAGTCTTTGGCCTGTGACGGGGATGTTGATATCCGTGGACCACCGGTCGATCTTGATCCTTTCCGGGAAAATCCGGCAGAGTTTCGTCTATCCTCGGAGGGATATAGAAACAGAACCCCTTCGATCCGCGTGAGATCTCAGAGTTTATGGCATCTACCTCGGCTAAGCGAGGTATTAGCTCTTCTTAGTATCGACGCCAAGGCCAATACTAAGGATCAGACGGGGGTGAATGAAGAAGCAGACTCTTTGCTGCAGAAGGCGCGCTCACTCCTCGATCCGGCAGGGCTTCGCCGCTCTCTTAGAAAACCCCGACTCCTCGCTCCGGCAGGGCTTCGCCGCCTTAGAAGAAAGCAACCCTTGGCTAAGACAATTCAGCCTTGGGAGCAACAAATTTGGAGCCCTTCAAATGAAGCAATGAGGGGGGTATTTATAGGAATAGGGGGAGG
>NW_017972475.1:27483-42864 GCF_001876935.1 Asparagus officinalis | reverse complement strand
GTGGCCGAGACACCCCTAGGGGTGTCTCGGCCAAGGCCGAGACACCCCCTTGGGGGTGTCTCGGCCAAGGCCGAGACACCCCTTGGGGTGTCTCGGCCTGGCCGAGACACCTGGGGTGTCTTGGCTTCGCCAAGACCCCCTTCGGGTGTTTCGTCCTGGCCGGGATCCCCCCGGGTGTCTCAGTCTGGTCCGAGGCCTTCCGGGTGTGTTTGCCGTTGATTCGCCGTCCCAACTCGGATTTGAGTGATTTCGGATGCGTTGGAATCTTGGCGACGGGCTCTGTGGGCCCCGCTGATTGGATTATCAGTGGGGCGGTCGGGACACGGCGGGCGTTGGTCCAAATGCGGTGATCGTGGGGTTTTCGGTCAACCCGTATCCCTGTGATTCTGACATTCTGTCGGCTCATGTAATCCGTCGGTTCGCTTCAGGCGCTTACCGACGTCGTTGGAATTCTTGTGAACCGGGTAGTGACGTTCAATCGTCGATCGTTAATACCGAGCTGTGAGTGGGGACCTATCGGCAATTTTTGATGCCTACAGATACCCCCTCCAAAGTGTTTCGGACTCGTTTCTTTTGTAGAAGAGACCGGAATACTTTGGATATGATTGGTCCAGCCTTCAGTCGGCATAAGGGACCTGTGGTTTGCCTCAACTCTCGGCTCCTTCGATCTTCGGTTTATTCGGTGCTTTGTCGAATAACCGAGATTGTTCCGGCGCTGCGTTTATCGCCTGGCCGTCGTTGGAGTCTCGAGTCTGCAGCTGATGAATTGAGTTTGGCTCGTGTCATTGAGTTGACTTTTGAACTTGATATCCCTGTCACATCGTGTTGACCTGGGGTTTTGAATCACTGGGGGTTGACTTTTTGTCGCAACGCGCTGTCCGGCGTTGACCTAAGGTTACGCGTTGATCGGCGTCCGCCTTAGGGTTTTGAACCGCGTGGGTTGACTTTTTTGTTGCAACGCGTTGTCCGGCGTTGACCTAAGGTTACGCGTTGACCGGCGTTGACCTAAAGTTACGCGTTGACCGGCGTCCACCTTAGGGTTTTGAACCGCGTGGGTTGGCTTTTTGTTGCTACGTGTTGACTTTCGTCGTCACGTGTTGACTTTTGTGCAACGCGCTGTCCGGCGTTGACCTAAGGTTACGCGTTGACCGGCGTCCGCCTTAGGGTTTTAAATCGTCGAACGTTGACTTTGGTTGCAACGCGTTGACTGGCGTTGACCTAGGGTTACGTGTTGACCGGCGTTGACCCTAGGGTTTACGGATCGCCATTAACACAGTTTATACTCGTACGTTTGCTGGAGTATACACAGTTTAAGCTCTTAAGGTATTGGAGCACGGTGGTTCCAGGTGTCGGAGCTGCAGGACCAACTGTTAAAGCTGATTCATCTGCATTTGTGGATTTTGTCCTGAAGTTGTTGGATGCTCAAGTCACGAGACCAACTAATGGAGCTGGTACGTCAATGACTTGCATTTGTAGAATTTTTGGCAAATCCTCAGCCATCAACGGATTTGATAAGCCTTTACCGACTACCGTTTGAGTCGGGCTAGTATGCGGATTATCTAAATCCGTTCCGCATATGACGTCGTGCTAAGAGAGTTAACGCTCTTAGTGCTACGATATTGAATACGTAGACTTCGTCTTTCTCACGGGAATAGACTACCCGGCGACGCGTGTTAGGCGTTGACTTTAGGATTTTTGGCTAATCCCCAGCCTTCAACGGATTTGATTAGCCTTTACCGACTACCGTTTGAGTCGGGCTAGTATACGGATTGTTTAAGTCCGCTCCCATGTGACGTTTAAGCTAAAAGAGTTAACCCTTTTAGTGCTACGATATTGAATACGTAGACTTCGCCATTGTTACGGGAATAGGCTACCCGGCAACGTGTATTAGACGTTGACTTATCCCTACTTAGGCTTCGGGATAAAATTCCCCGCGCGTGTGAGGCACGGATTATGGTGTTATTAATAACAACCTGCCACAATGTTGAATATGTGGTCTTTTGTCCTTTTTACGGTCAAAGACTAACCGGCCATGTGTGTTAGACATAGGCTTTGGGATTTTTGGCAAACCCCCAGCCATCAACGGGTTTGATGTGCCTTTACCGATTACCGTTTGAATCGGGCTAGCATGTGAATTATTAAAACCCGTTTCACATGTAACGTTGTGCTAAGAGAATTGCTTCTCTTAGACTTAATGCTATGATTTTGAATACATAGACTTCGTCTTTCTCACGGGAATAGACTACCCGGCAACGCGTGTTAGGCGTTGACTTATCCCTACTCAGGCTTCGGGATAAAATTCCCCGTGCATCGAGTGCCCGGATTTGACAATCGTGTCTTTTCTAAAAGCAAAGACAGATTGAGAAACGGGAGAGGAAGAATTTTATATTCTATCTCCCGGTGCTGAAGAGGAAGAATTTTATATTCTATCTACAGCTGGAAAGGGAACTTGAGGTGGGATCCCCCACCCCCAGAATCCGGAATGATGAACTGGGAGTGGGTTCTCCACTCCGAGCATCGGAAAGGTCCGAGGAGAGGAAGAATTTTATATTCTATCTCCCGGTGCTGAAGAGGAAGAATTTTATATTCTATCTACAGCTGGAAAGGAAACTCGAGGTGGGATCTCCACCCCCAGAATCCGGAAGGATGAAACTAAGAGTGGGATCTCCACTCCGAGAATCGTAACAATTCGGATAACCCTAACTGTCGGAAGGTTTGATTACCCGATTTGGAAGTGGACCTCTCGTTCATTGGGGGAATCGAGAGGAGATTTTGGCTGTGGCCCTAACTGTATGAATGTTTGACCAAGCAGGAGTTTGAGACGACCTAACTGTCGGAAGGTTTGATCGCTCGATTTGAAGGTGGACCTCTCGTTCATTGGAGGAATCGAGAGGGGATTTTGGCTTTGGCCCTAACTTTTATAGGTTTGACCAGAACGCAAAGAGAGTGGAATACGGGTAGCAAAGAAAGTGCCAACCCATATTACCACTCAAAGGGAGACTTTAATGTTAGGCGTTTAGGACCTAGCACGTTGAGTCTGAGAAACGCCAATGACTGGCAGATGGGAATGTTGGTGGGTCCACTGTCGTTTGATTTGATCAGCGGATGGTTTGGTGAGGAAAGATTAACCGATCAGAAGATTGGATCTCTTCTCACAAAAATAACTCATAAGAGTTAGAGAATAAGAAGAGACATTCTGACCTTCAGAGTTCGAACGTGAATTTCTTATTCACCAATTCCACAATGATTGGGTTATCCCTAAGAATACCCATGTGGTATTCTTTCGGGAACTTCCCGATGCATTGGATAATCCACCCCCAGTTTCTCTCTTGGAACTGGGTTTGACTTGGTTGTCCGACCGGGTTATCCTTAAGAATATTAGCGTAATATCCTCCAGGAACTTCCCGTCAATGGTAGGAAATAGTTTAGACTCATATACCTATTGGAGTATCAGGGAGCAGTTTAACCTCTTATACCGGTAGGAGGAATGAGAAACAGTTTATACTCGTATACTCTTTGGAGTGAGAAGCAGTTTATACTCTTATACTTATCGGAGTGTTGAGAAGCAGTTTATACTCGTATACTCATCGGAGTCATTGAGGAACAGTTTATACTCTTGTACTCTTTGGAGTATTGAGGAACAGTTTATACTCTTGTACTCTTTGGAGTATTGAGGAACAGTTTATACTCTTGTACTCTTTGGAGTATTGAGGAACAGTTTATACTCTTGTACTCTTTGGAGTATTGAGGAACAGTTTATACTCTTGTACTCTTTGGAGTATTGAGGAACAGTTTATACTCTTGTACTCTTTGGAGTATTGAGGAACAGTTTATACTCTTGTACTCTTTGGAGTATTGAGGAACAGTTTATACTCTTGTACTCTTTGGAGTATTGAGGAACAGTTTATACTCTTGTACTCTTTGGAGTATTGAGGAACAGTTTATACTCTTGTACTCTTTGGAGTATTGAGGAACAGTTTATACTCTTGTACTCTTTGGAGTATTGAGGAACAGTTTATACTCTTGTACTCTTTGGAGTATTGAGGAACAGTTTATACTCTTGTACTCTTTGGAGTATTGAGGAACAGTTTATACTCTTGTACTCTTTGGAGTATTGAGGAACAGTTTATACTCTTGTACTCTTTGGAGTATTGAGGAACAGTTTATACTCTTGTACTCTTTGGAGTATTGAGGAACAGTTTATACTCTTGTACTCTTTGGAGTATTGAGGAACAGTTTATACTCTTGTACTCTTTGGAGTATTGAGGAACAGTTTATACTCTTGTACTCTTTGGAGTATTGAGGAACAGTTTATACTCTTGTACTCTTTGGAGTATTGAGGAACAGTTTATACTCTTGTACTCTTTGGAGTATTGAGGAACAGTTTATACTCTTGTACTCTTTGGAGTATTGAGGAACAGTTTATACTCTTGTACTCTTTGGAGTATTGAGGAACAGTTTATACTCTTGTACTCTTTGGAGTATTGAGGAACAGTTTATACTCTTGTACTCTTTGGAGTATTGAGGAACAGTTTATACTCTTGTACTCTTTGGAGTATTGAGGAACAGTTTATACTCTTGTACTCTTTGGAGTATTGAGGAACAGTTTATACTCTTGTACTCTTTGGAGTATTGAGGAACAGTTTATACTCTTGTACTCTTTGGAGTATTGAGGAACAGTTTATACTCTTGTACTCTTTGGAGTATTGAGGAACAGTTTATACTCTTGTACTCTTTGGAGTATTGAGGAACAGTTTATACTCTTGTACTCTTTGGAGTATTGAGGAACAGTTTATACTCTTGTACTCTTTGGAGTATTGAGGAACAGTTTATACTCTTGTACTCTTTGGAGTATTGAGGAACAGTTTATACTCTTGTACTCTTTGGAGTATTGAGGAACAGTTTATACTCTTGTACTCTTTGGAGTATTGAGGAACAGTTTATACTCTTGTACTCTTTGGAGTATTGAGGAACAGTTTATACTCTTGTACTCTTTGGAGTATTGAGGAACAGTTTATACTCTTGTACTCTTTGGAGTATTGAGGAACAGTTTATACTCTTGTACTCTTTGGAGTATTGAGGAACAGTTTATACTCTTGTACTCTTTGGAGTATTGAGGAACAGTTTATACTCTTGTACTCTTTGGAGTATTGAGGAACAGTTTATACTCTTGTACTCTTTGGAGTATTGAGGAACAGTTTATACTCTTGTACTCTTTGGAGTATTGAGGAACAGTTTATACTCTTGTACTCTTTGGAGTATTGAGGAACAGTTTATACTCTTGTACTCTTTGGAGTATTGAGGAACAGTTTATACTCTTGTACTCTTTGGAGTATTGAGGAACAGTTTATACTCTTGTACTCTTTGGAGTATTGAGGAACAGTTTATACTCTTGTACTCTTTGGAGTATTGAGGAACAGTTTATACTCTTGTACTCTTTGGAGTATTGAGGAACAGTTTATACTCTTGTACTCTTTGGAGTATTGAGGAACAGTTTATACTCTTGTACTCTTTGGAGTATTGAGGAACAGTTTATACTCTTGTACTCTTTGGAGTATTGAGGAACAGTTTATACTCTTGTACTCTTTGGAGTATTGAGGAACAGTTTATACTCTTGTACTCTTTGGAGTATTGAGGAACAGTTTATACTCTTGTACTCTTTGGAGTATTGAGGAACAGTTTATACTCTTGTACTCTTTGGAGTATTGAGGAACAGTTTATACTCTTGTACTCTTTGGAGTATTGAGGAACAGTTTATACTCTTGTACTCTTTGGAGTATTGAGGAACAGTTTATACTCTTGTACTCTTTGGAGTATTGAGGAACAGTTTATACTCTTGTACTCTTTGGAGTATTGAGGAACAGTTTATACTCTTGTACTCTTTGGAGTATTGAGGAACAGTTTATACTCTTGTACTCTTTGGAGTATTGAGGAACAGTTTATACTCTTGTACTCTTTGGAGTATTGAGGAACAGTTTATACTCTTGTACTCTTTGGAGTATTGAGGAACAGTTTATACTCTTGTACTCTTTGGAGTATTGAGGAACAGTTTATACTCTTGTACTCTTTGGAGTATTGAGGAACAGTTTATACTCTTGTACTCTTTGGAGTATTGAGGAACAGTTTATACTCTTGTACTCTTTGGAGTATTGAGGAACAGTTTATACTCTTGTACTCTTTGGAGTATTGAGGAACAGTTTATACTCTTGTACTCTTTGGAGTATTGAGGAACAGTTTATACTCTTGTACTCTTTGGAGTATTGAGGAACAGTTTATACTCTTGTACTCTTTGGAGTATTGAGGAACAGTTTATACTCTTGTACTCTTTGGAGTATTGAGGAACAGTTTATACTCTTGTACTCTTTGGAGTATTGAGGAACAGTTTATACTCTTGTACTCTTTGGAGTATTGAGGAACAGTTTATACTCTTGTACTCTTTGGAGTATTGAGGAACAGTTTATACTCTTGTACTCTTTGGAGTATTGAGGAACAGTTTATACTCTTGTACTCTTTGGAGTATTGAGGAACAGTTTATACTCTTGTACTCTTTGGAGTATTGAGGAACAGTTTATACTCTTGTACTCTTTGGAGTATTGAGGAACAGTTTATACTCTTGTACTCTTTGGAGTATTGAGGAACAGTTTATACTCTTGTACTCTTTGGAGTATTGAGGAACAGTTTATACTCTTGTACTCTTTGGAGTATTGAGGAACAGTTTATACTCTTGTACTCTTTGGAGTATTGAGGAACAGTTTATACTCTTGTACTCTTTGGAGTATTGAGGAACAGTTTATACTCTTGTACTCTTTGGAGTATTGAGGAACAGTTTATACTCTTGTACTCTTTGGAGTATTGAGGAACAGTTTATACTCTTGTACTCTTTGGAGTATTGAGGAACAGTTTATACTCTTGTACTCTTTGGAGTATTGAGGAACAGTTTATACTCTTGTACTCTTTGGAGTATTGAGGAACAGTTTATACTCTTGTACTCTTTGGAGTATTGAGGAACAGTTTATACTCTTGTACTCTTTGGAGTATTGAGGAACAGTTTATACTCTTGTACTCTTTGGAGTATTGAGGAACAGTTTATACTCTTGTACTCTTTGGAGTATTGAGGAACAGTTTATACTCTTGTACTCTTTGGAGTATTGAGGAACAGTTTATACTCTTGTACTCTTTGGAGTATTGAGGAACAGTTTATACTCTTGTACTCTTTGGAGTATTGAGGAACAGTTTATACTCTTGTACTCTTTGGAGTATTGAGGAACAGTTTATACTCTTGTACTCTTTGGAGTATTGAGGAACAGTTTATACTCTTGTACTCTTTGGAGTATTGAGGAACAGTTTATACTCTTGTACTCTTTGGAGTATTGAGGAACAGTTTATACTCTTGTACTCTTTGGAGTATTGAGGAACAGTTTATACTCTTGTACTCTTTGGAGTATTGAGGAACAGTTTATACTCTTGTACTCTTTGGAGTATTGAGGAACAGTTTATACTCTTGTACTCTTTGGAGTATTGAGGAACAGTTTATACTCTTGTACTCTTTGGAGTATTGAGGAACAGTTTATACTCTTGTACTCTTTGGAGTATTGAGGAACAGTTTATACTCTTGTACTCTTTGGAGTATTGAGGAACAGTTTATACTCTTGTACTCTTTGGAGTATTGAGGAACAGTTTATACTCTTGTACTCTTTGGAGTATTGAGGAACAGTTTATACTCTTGTACTCTTTGGAGTATTGAGGAACAGTTTATACTCTTGTACTCTTTGGAGTATTGAGGAACAGTTTATACTCTTGTACTCTTTGGAGTATTGAGGAACAGTTTATACTCTTGTACTCTTTGGAGTATTGAGGAACAGTTTATACTCTTGTACTCTTTGGAGTATTGAGGAACAGTTTATACTCTTGTACTCTTTGGAGTATTGAGGAACAGTTTATACTCTTGTACTCTTTGGAGTATTGAGGAACAGTTTATACTCTTGTACTCTTTGGAGTATTGAGGAACAGTTTATACTCTTGTACTCTTTGGAGTATTGAGGAACAGTTTATACTCTTGTACTCTTTGGAGTATTGAGGAACAGTTTATACTCTTGTACTCTTTGGAGTATTGAGGAACAGTTTATACTCTTGTACTCTTTGGAGTATTGAGGAACAGTTTATACTCTTGTACTCTTTGGAGTATTGGACATTCATCGTCGCTCTTTAACACTGAACCGTTCGTGGAGACCTATAGGTAATTTTTTATGCCTACAGATACCCCCTCCAAAGTGTTTCGGACTCGTTTCTTTTATAGGAGAGACCGGAATACTTTGGATATGATTGGTCCAGCCTTCAGTCGGCATAAGGGACCTGTGGTTTGCCTCAACTCTCGGCTCCTTCGATCTTCGGTTTATTCGGTGCTTTGTCGAATAACCGAGATTGTTCCGGCGCTGCGTTTATCGCCTGGCCGTCGTTGGAGTCTCGAGTCTGCAGCTGATGAATTGAGTTTGGCTCCTGGCCTGAGTTGACTTTGAACTACCTCCGCCACATTGTGCTGGCTTAGGGTTTCGGATCCCCGTGTGTTGGCTTTTTGTCGCAACGCGTTGACCGGCGTTGACCTAGGGTTACGCGTTGACCGGCGTTGACCCTAGGGTTTTGAATCGTCGAACGTTGACTTTCGCTTGCAACGCGTTGACTGGCGTTGACCTAAGGTTACGCGTTGACCGGCGTTGACCTAAAGTTACGCGTTGACCGGCGTCCACCTTAGGGTTTTGAACCGCGTGGGTTGGCTTTTTGTTGCTACGTGTTGACTTTCGTCGTCACGTGTTGTGCAACGCGTTGACTGGCGTTGACCTAGGGCTACGCGTTGGCCGGCGTTGACCCTTAGGGTTTTAAATCGTCGAACGTTGACTTTGGTTGCAACGCGTTGACTGGCGTTGACCTAGGGTTACGTGTTGACCGGCGTTGACCCTAGGGTTTACGGATCGCCATTAACACAGTTTATACTCGTACGTTTGCTGGAGTATACACAGTTTAAGCTCTTAAGGTATTGGAGCACGGTGGTTCCAGGTGTCGGAGCTGCAGGACCAACTGTTAAAGCTGATTCATCTGCATTTGTGGATTTTGTCCTGAAGTTGTTGGATGCTCAAGTCACGAGACCAACTAATGGAGCTGGTACGTCAATGACTTGCATTTGTAGAATTTTTGGCAAATCCTCAGCCATCAACGGATTTGATAAGCCTTTACCGACTACCGTTTGAGTCGGGCTAGTATGCGGATTATCTAAATCCGTTCCGCATATGACGTCGTGCTAAGAGAGTTAACGCTCTTAGTGCTACGATATTGAATACGTAGACTTCGTCTTTCTCACGGGAATAGACTACCCGGCAACGCGTGTTAGGCGTTGGCTTTGGGATTTTTGGCTAATCCCCAGCCTTCAACGGATTTGATTAGCCTTTACCGACTACCGTTTGAGTCGGGCTAGTATGCGGTTTGTTTAATTCCGCTCTTATGTGACGTCAGGCTAAAAGAGTTAACCCTTTTAGTGCTACGATATTGAATACGTAGACTTCGCCATTGTTACGGGAATAGGCTACCCGGCAACGTGTATTAGACGTTGACTTATCCCTACTTAGGCTTCGGGATAAAATTCCCCGTACGTGTGAGGCACGGATTATGGTGTTATTAATAACAACCTGCCACAATGTTGAATATGTGGTCTTTTGTCCTTGTACGGTCAAAGACTAACCGGCAACGCGTGTTAGGCGTTGACTTTGGGATTTTTGGCAAACCCCCAGCCTTCAACGGGTTTGATTAGCCTTTACCGACTACCGTTTGAGTCGGGCTAGCATACGGATTGTTTAAGTCCGTTCCTCATGTGACGCTGTGCTAAGAGAGTTAACGCTCTTAGTGCTACGATATTGAATACGTAGACTTCGTCTTTCTCACGGGAATAGACTACCCGGCAACGCGTGTTAGGCGTAGGCTTATCTCTATTTTAGGAATTGAGATCAACTTCCCCGGGTGCAAAAGTACCCAGATGTGAGAGCGTGTCTCTTGAAAGAGGAAGAATTTTTATATTCTGTCTCCCAATGCTGAAGGGGGCGAATTTTATATTCTACCTACAGCAGGAAAGGAAACTCGAGGTGGGATCTCCACCCCCAGAATCCGAAAGGATGAAACTAAGAGTGGGATCTCCACTCCGAGAATCGGAAAAGATCGGATAACCCTAACTATCGGAAGGTTTGATTACTCGATTTGAAAGTGGACCTCTCGTTCATTGGAGGAATCGAGAGGGGATTTTGGCTTTGGCCCTAACTATATGAATGTTTGACCAAGCAGGAGTTTGAGACGACCTAACTGTCGGAAAGTTTGGTCGTTCGATTTGAAGGTGGACCTCTCGTTCATTGGGGGGAATCGAGAGGGGATTTTGGCTTTGGCCTTAACTTTTATAGGTTTGACCAGAAAGCGAAGAGAGTGGAATACGGGTAGCAAAGAAAGTGTCAACCCATATTACCACTCAAAGGGAGACTTTACTGTTAGGCGTTTAGGACCTAGCAAGCAAAGAAAGTGTCAACCCATATTACCACTCAAAGGGAGACTTTACTGTTAGGCGTTTAGGACCTAGCACGTTGAGTCTGAGAAACGCCAATGATTGGCAGATGGGAACGTTGGTGAATCCACTGTCGTTTAATTTGATCGGCGGATGGTTTGGTGAGGAAAAATTAACCTATCAGAGGATTGGATCTCATCTCACAAAAACGACTCATAAGAGTTAGAGAATGAGAAGAGACATTCCGACCTTCAGAGTTCGAATGTAGATTTCTCCTTCGCCAATTCCACAAAGACCGGGTTATCCCTAAGAATACCCATGTGGTGTTCTTTCGGGAACTTCCCGATGCATTGGATTATCCACCCCCAGTTTCTCTCTTGGAACTGGGTTTGACTTTGTTATCTGGCCGGGTTATCCTTAAGAATATTAGTGTAATATTCTCCAGGAACTTCCCGTCAAAAAGTGGGAAACAGTTTAGACTCATATACCTATTGGAGTATCGGGGAGTAGTTTAACCTCATATACCGATTGGAGGGTTGAGAAACAGTTTATACTCGTATACTCTTTGGAGTGAGAAGCAGTTTATACTCTTATACTTATCGGAGTATTGAGGAACAGTTTATACTCTTGTACTCTTTGGAGTATTGAGGAACAGTTTATACTCTTATATTCTTTGGAGTTGTGAGGAACAGTTTATACTCATGTACTCTTTGGAGTATTGAGGAACAGTTTATACTCTTATACTCTTTGGAGTTGTGAGGAACAGTTTATACTCTTGTACTCTTTGGAGTTTGTGAGGAACAATTTATACTCATGTACTCTTTGGAGTTTTGCCGTTCTCATTTGGCTTACCCCAGCGTTATAACGCCGGCTTCAACCAAGGTCTGAATGTAATTCTTGAGAGCAAGGCAATCCATGGTGGGATGAGCGACCCTCCTGTGGTATGCGCAGTACCTTGGATCCGCAGAATCTTCAGCTCCCTCCTGGTTCATGATGGGTGGGAGCTTGATTTTGTTGTTTTCGAGAAGGGTCTCGAAGATGGCGGGAACGTCTTCGTCTTCGAACGAGTACTCGTCCGAATCCTCCTGCTGTTCCCAGGACTGCTGTTGTGACGTTTGATCATCGTCAATAACCGTTGCAGGTGCGTCCCCTTCATCATGAGGTACGAGATCCGAATCCAGAGGGTCGACTATCAGTTGGCTCCTCTCGGCTTTCTTCCTTTTGAGGAACCGTTCGGCCCGCTCACCTCGAGCCTTCAACTCTTTCCAGGTATCGAGCGGCTCCGTCCCCATAACTTCCAAAATGTTGATGGAGAAGTTGTTCTGGCAGGTCTGCAAGATGAATTCCTCCGTGACGGGATCTCTGCAGTTCATCGCCTGATTACGGAAGCGCTTGATGAAGGTATCCACTGACTCTCCGCCTTTTTGTTTCATATCGAAGAGTGTCCTGATTGATACCTCGGTGTCATCATCGAAGAAATGGTCGAGGAACGTGCTTTCCAGGTCCTCCCAGCTGTTAATGCTTCCGAGTTTAAGACGGCGGTACCAATCGAAGGCAGGCCCGCGAAGGGTGCCGACGAATGACCGAACCATCAGAGGCTCGTTGCCCGAAATCACCCCCAAGTGGGACTTGAAGTAAATCAGGTGCTGAGTGGGCGAGCTCTTCCCGTTGAACGGCGTGAAGTTGATCATGTTGAACTTCGCCGGATATGGGATGGAATCCCACTCTTTCGGGTAAGGACACGGAATGCCGGTCCTTTTCACCTCTCGAATAGACATCAGGGCTTCGATTTTTCTTTCGAGCTCCTTCATCTTTTCGGTCTCACCCGTATCCTGCTTTGGGCAATTGTCGGGAGGAATGATACGGCCACCCCCAGTATTATCATTACTGGTGGGTCCACCCCCAGTGTCGTTATTTTTTGTGGGGCCACCCCCAGTGCTTTTGGGTGGTGCGTCAGCCATGATGGTTTCGTCCACTTCCGGATCGCTGTCAATTGCGGCGTTCTGGGTGCGACGGTTGGATTCAGCTAGCTGACTTGACAAAGCGCGGATTTGTTGGTCTTGCATTTGCCTCATTTCCTGCATAGCCGTCTCCATTTCAAACTTGAAGATTTCCTTTTGCTTAGCCAGGGCCTCTTCAATGATTTTGGCTATCTGATCGGTGTTGGCCATGAGCACCTCTCGGGCTTCCCCCTCGCTAGACGTTGTATCATCAGAGGCAAGAGCGGAATAGGAATCCGAGAGTTCATCATCGGAATAGACTCCTTCATGGGTCCCACGGTCGTCGTTACATCCGGCGGCTTCTAGCTGAAGCTGAGCTATTGTTGAATTAACTCCGCTTCCTGGGGAGAAATTAGGGCCGGGACCACTTGAAAGAACTGGGGCTTTTCCCCTGTTGACCATGTTGATGGCAATTTCTGGGAACTCATTGTCCCGACCAACCGATCCTCTTTGGTGGGAACACCCTGATTTGGGCTTCGTTGTTCCATCGAGTATCGAGACCCTCTGTGGAGCGGTCTTGGGGCAGCTACAAGCTGATAATACTGCCCTGATAAGTTTGGTACACGGACAGTGAGAATCCGCTTCCCGGGTGTTTCTCTTTCGAGATTCATCCACACCCCCAGCCTGATAGTACAACTCATCGACGTTGCCGTCGGAGTAACCTATCGGCTGCTCACATGGGTTCTCAGGTATAACGCGTTCGTTTGTCGAACGCGTCTTCTTCTGAGTGTTCGTTGCCTTGTTGGCTTTTGCAAGAGTCGCACGTTTGGAATCACACCTTTGTGAGGGTGAAACCTTAACGGGCTCTTGGTCCTTTGCACGCACCGCCGAGCTGGTTGTTGCAGAGATCTGTTTGTTAGGAGGTCGTGTACGACCCCCAGTCTGGGTGTTGGCTTGAAGCTCCTTCAACGATTTCCAGCTCCCTTTGACAAGTGCTTTTCCTCGATTCTCGGGGAGAGCACCGATACGATCCTTTAGAGGATTCTTGAACTCGGGGAAATCCACGCTGCGGTGGGGCTTTACCGGAGGTTCAGGACCTGAAATGGACGAAGGTTGGAGAGCAATATTACCTGCTTTTACCTTAGGCGTTGATTCGGCCTTTGGCATCCAAACTCGTTCGGATTTCGGCGATCTCTTAACGGCCTCTTCCTTTTGGATTTCTCGTGCTTTTTGCACCAAGGCTCGGGCATGCGCACGCAAGGCGCGGCGCTTCTGGATTCGCTCCTCGAGAGTAGAACGGGTCCTTTTGACGTGAACCCACTTGTTCGTTCCTGCTTCGGAGGAGGGGCTGGTTGCTTGCCGTTGTTGCTCTTGGCGATGTCTGGACTTGAGATTTTCGTTGTAACGAATCCCGTCCATCGACTCCAAAGCTTTGGCCAGCTGACGAGCAAGGCGTTGTCGCCGTCTTTGACGTGCTCTGTTTGACAATGTTGGAGCATCTTCAGAGGTCATCTCCTCGGCGGAAGAGGAGTTCGGATCTGCGATCTCGACCACGTTGGACGACACAGGGACGTCGCGTGATGCAAGTGCAGAGGCGGCAACGGGGTCTTGGATTTTTGAACCGAAGGACCTGCAAACATTTATGAAAGAGGTTACCTTTCTGTACCCGTTTGGAGAGGCGGATCTGGAGGAGGAGGAAGAGAGGCCTTCTTCGAATCGTAAAGCCTCGGCAAGTTGTCGAGCAAGACGTTGACGTTGTCTTTGTCGTGCTCTCTTTGATAATGCCGGAGCGTCTTCAGAAGTCATCTCCTCGGCGGAAGAGGAATCCGGATCTGCGATCTCGACCAGGTTGGACGACGTGGGGACGTCGCGTGGTGCAAGTGCAGAGGTGGCAACGGGGTCTTGGATTTTTGAACCGAAGGACCTGCAATCATTTATGAAAGAGGTTACCTTTCTGTACCCGTTTGGAGAGGCGGATCTGGAGGAGGAGGAAGAGAGGCCTTCTTTGAACCGTTGTTGATCGAGCTCGTGTTCTTCATTCACCCCGATCTTGAGTGCCGGCTGCGTCACGACGGCGTCGGTAGCGATGCCGTTGGCTCCCACTGTGGTCGCCAGCTTGTTTGCGTGAAAAGTTGCTGTATTCATTGCTGCATTCATTACAACTTCAATCGTTACAATGAAATAAAAAGATAGCCTTTTTATAAGGCCTTTACACAATGAAAACAAAATAAAGGCAACTCCTTTCAAACAAACGCAAGAGCTGTTTGTCATCTCTTGCTTGCGTGGGTCTTTGGCCTGTGACGGGGATGTTGATATCCGTGGACCACCGGGGCACTCAGATCTGGTCCGAGAAAATCGGGCAGAGTTTCGTCTATCCGCGAAGGGATATGGAAACAGAACCCCGTCGATCCGCGTGAGATCTCAGAGGTGTAAAGCTTATGTCTCGGCTTAAAACGAGACACTAGCTCTTCTTGGTATCAACGCTAAGGCCAATACCAAGGGGAAGAGATGAATGAAGAGGGGGCTGATGTAGATCCTCTGACTCCTCGCTCCGGCAGGGCTTCGCCGCTCTCTTAGAAAACCCCGACTCCTTCCTCCGGCAGGGCTTCGCCGCTCCTCTCTGGAATTTCAGATCTCAAAGGCTAGAGCTCTAGATCTGAAATTCCTCTCCCAAAACCAAGGCCAAGAGAATGGAGGCCCTAGGGGCCTATTTATAGGAAAACAAAGGGGGGGTAGGGGCTGGTTGAGGACACCCCCTAGGGGGGTGTCTCGGCTCCAAAACCGAGACACCCCTTGGGGTGTCTCGGCCATGGCCGAGACACCCCCCATGGGGTGTCTCGGCCAAGGCCGAGACACCCCCTTGGGGGTGTCTCGGCCAAGGCCGAGACACCTGGGGTGTCTTGGCTT
>NW_017972475.1:4931-20587 GCF_001876935.1 Asparagus officinalis | reverse complement strand
CCCCTTGGGGGTGTCTCGGCCAAGGCCGAGACACCCCCTTGGGGGTGTCTCGGCCAAGGCCGAGACACCCCTTGGGGTGTCTCGGCCTGGCCGAGACACCTGGGGTGTCTTGGCTTTGCCAAGACACCCCTCGGGTGTTTCGTCCTGGCCGGGATCCCCCTGGGTGTCTCAGTCTGGTCCGAGGTGTTCCCAGGTGTGTTTGCCGTTGATCCGCCGTCCCAACTCGGATTCGAGTGATTTCGGATGCGTTGGAATCTTGGCGACGGGCTCTGTGGGCCCCGCTGATTGGATTATCAGTGGGGCGGTCGGGACACGGCGGGCGTTGGTCCAAATGCGGTGATCGTGGGGTTTTCGGTCAACCCGTATCCCTGTGATTCTGACATTCTGTCGGCTCATGTAATCCGTCGGTTCGCTTCAGGCGCTTACCGACGTCGTTGGAATTCTTGTGAACCGGGTAGTGACGTTCAATCGCCGATCGTTAATACCGAGCTGTGAGTGGGGACCTATCGGCAATTTTTGATGCCTACACAAATATGTATATATGGTTTACTATTATCTCATCTCAGTCTGTGATCTGTTTGTTTGGCCTATGACATGAGGTTGTGTCTTTTGAATATAAGATGCATTGGATGGTAAGGGTGATGTTTTATTGGTGCTTTGTTTCTATTAATGATAACATTAATGTATTTTGAATGCACTTATTTCATGCGCTGTCAAACACATTTTTTATGAGACTAGTGGCACTACTTTTACCCTACAATAGAGAAGAGTGCAACGTCCACTCTCTTTAACTTAATTTTTTTAGACTTGATGACTCATCAAGGGATCTTTCTTCTTCTTCTTCTTCTATGTTGCCAATTCGAATGATGTATAAGTTTGATACGGGGAAGGATTCCATTGCAGATCTCTAAGAATAGGCGAGTTAATGGAAATAATGGTGCTCCATGATTTAGGAAAAAACAAACAAAAGAACAGTGAAATAATGAAGTCATTCCTTCTGGTTTTATTCCCTTCTACTGTGATTTTCAATACTTGTATTCAGGTTTGTGTTCAGTCACTTGAAGTTCTATTTGTGTTCAGATTTTTCATACTGTTTGTGCTTAGTTTTGTATGCGGATTTGTGTTACAGGTAATGTTTTTCTGGGTTGTTTGTGTTCAGGTATTTGGTTGTTCTATTTGTGTTCAAGTGTTCGGCTGGATTTGTTGATTTTGATACTGTTTGTGGGTATTCAATTTAGGCTATGATGATTGTTAATTTTTCTAAGATTAGCAGCCTATAATATTTATTGATATTATACTAGATGGATAACAATGATGATATTGAATTAGTTCTGAGCCAACAACCATAATTCGCATGTACATGTGACTGATTTATTTGACATGATATTAGGACATATTTTCAAATATTTTTTGCACATAAAGTTCATCAACATACATAAATTATCAGGTTCGATGTGATTTGCTATGTTATATACATATTTATGGCTATTCAGGTCGTTTATATGTTTTTATTAGTTTTAGAAGAATTTTTGGCTAACTCAGGTACGTACTTCATAAATTTATGAATAATCAGGTTATTACAGGTCTTGCTTATTTTTCTTGAAAAACAGGTTTCGTGTGATTATTTTCATCTCAAACAGGTATATTTTATATCAAATCAGGTACGCAATTCATGCTACGTTAGGTTTCATATGATTATGTCTCCAGAGCTTCCAAAACAGAAGTATTTCGAAGTATGTAAAGTGGTAAATGGATAACAAAATACTAGAAGTTGTGGTTTAATCAACAAGATAGTAATAATAAATTGTTCATCTTTTATCATTATTTGTTATTTGTTTTATTTCCTGCCTCACTAGGTTTCTTATTCATTTATATTGATTCTTTTTGGGATCTTTGGCATTATGTCTTATTAGATGGATGAAAGGTGGCACTGTATGATAATGCACTGATCTTATGTTTTATATTCCATTGATGTGTTCTATTGGATTTTCTGTTTCTTATTTGGATTTTTTATCTGGTATATATTGATACAAGAGGAGAACATGCGTCTGGAGAATGTATACTACACTGAGATGAAGGATGACGATTTTTTTATTCTGATTGGGAATAATACTAATTTGTCTCTACTTCTCTTCATATCTGTAAATTTACCTTTCTCATGGCTTTCGTGAACTCTTTTGTTGTATAAATCATTGACGTGTAAAAATTAGTTATTGTCTATGTAAATAATTTATGTTTTGCTCTAGTATTTTGGTGAATGTATTATTTAAATATAATTATATTTGATATTAAAATATAATTAGATTATGTTGGATATGAACATGATTTGATGTTGGATAATACATAGCGTGTAACATAAATTCTGCACACAAAAAAAAACTACTGCAGCAGAAGCAACCTAGATGAAAATTTCGTCTAGGTTGATATCCATCTAGGTTAGTCAACCTAGACGGATTTTCATCTATTTTGCCCCAACCTAGACGGAATCAGACTAGACAGAGCAAACTAGATGGAAATTCATCTAGATGGAGTAACCTAGACGGGAAATGGAGCAACCTAGACAAAATTTTTCGTAAGATTGCTCATTTTTCTACTAGTGCTGGCCACCCTGTTCATAAGAGTATTTACATGTAGTTACCATGTCTACTTCTATCACAACCAAATACACCAAAAGTGATAAAAGACTAGGAGTATCTAGAAAGTAGTAATATATACAACAAAATGATATCATATTCTTGTAAGCAATGTCCATGAAATTCCATATAATAAAATTAGTAATTAATAAATTACTTACCTCCGTGACAAACTTGATTAACCTTCTTCAAATGATCACCGATTTTCATAGTGCCATCCGTAGATTTATTTTCTATTATAGAAAGAGTTTTCTACAAGTGATTATCTTACACCTTTCAACTAGACAGGTAGAATTACAGCCTCACTTGTAGGACCTTCGAAGAATATATATATGAAAAAGCTTTTACCATCCATTGAGATAAAACTTTTCACTTCCCCACGTGGAGTTATCACTAGCCATGATTCTCCATATTAATATGCCAATAAATCCATAATAAAAACACACACATGACCTTTGGATTTTTTTAATAAGTTAAAAAGGTTTAACATAATTAGGAAATTAAATTTATTAGTAATATTTTGAAATCATTAAAAATATTACAATCTCCCACTTGATTTCAAAAAATTAAAAAAAAATCAAAGATCACGTAATATTTATTACTCAAAATACTGATATATATAATGTAGTTTTCCTGGGTCTACATTGTACTTATACATTGTTATATACATATGAAAAAAAATTAGCATATAAAATCAATGGTCCACCATTCATAACATACTCAAGACTTAGGAACCCAGGTAAGGGTCCGTACCAGTTTGAGCATTAGCCACTAAGGAAATGTACCCTAAACATTCCATAGGCCTGAACAAATAAAGATCTAATTCATTCCTCCATGAGACCCTCTTGTGTACAGTCGTAGGTGTATACCTCATGAGAAAATCAGATCTAGGGAGAATCCATGAGTACTCATGATATATCATCAGGCTAGCCAAACAAAACACATATTATTATCAATAATATGACAACCAAGTTCATCAATACATTAACATGGCAATAAACCTATATTACGAACATGGTTAACAAATACAGAAACATAAACAGATTTAGTAAATGGGTCTGCCAAGTTATCCTTTGAGGTTGCTTTATTAACAAAGACCTCTTCTGTCTTCAACATATCTCTGATATAGTGATACTTCCCTTAAATATGTTTTGCTTTGGAATGGCACTTTGGATTTTTACTTATAGCAATAGCTGAAGTATTGTCACAAAAGATCACAATTTGTCGCTCCACACAAGGTACCACTTGAAGATATTTCAAAAAGTTCCTAAGATATACTACTTCTTTTGTAGCCAAATTAACAGCTACGTATTCAGCCTCCTTGTTAGACTGAGCAACACAATTTTATTTCTTACTCTTCCAAGAAATAGCCCCCAAATATGAAAATATATCCAAAAGTGGACTTTCTAGTATATATACAACCCTAGAAATCTGAATCAGAATACTCAATTAGCTGTAATTCATCTGCTTGAAAACTTAAAACAAATGATCTTGTCCTTTTCAAATAGCATAATATATGTTTAACTCCTTCTTAATGGTTTCTACCATGATTAGGTTGAAATGTGCTTAGAACTCTAACAGCAAAAGAAAGATTTGGTCTTATACACATCATAGCATACATAAGACTACCCATAGCAGAAGCATATGAATATTTGCTTTCATCAATTTTATCAACAAATGACAATGGACAATCATCTCTAAACATCTTTTTTGTTGAATCAAATGGAACACTACCTTCAGAACAATGATCCATCTTGAATTTATGCAAAACTTTGTCAATATAATTTTCTTGCAACAAATTTAATCACTGTTGAGACCTATCCCTAATAATTTTAATACCAATGATATATGAGGCATCACCAAGATCTTTCATTTCAAAAGTATTGAATAGCTAACTTTTGATTTCCATCAAGAAAGATACATCATTACTGGCCAAAAGAATATCATCAACATATAGATTAAGAAAGACAATTTTATCTTCCACTGTTCTGGCATAAACACAAGTACCCTCTGAATTCTGAACAAAACCATATGCCTCTATAGATCTACTAAATTTTATGTTCCATTTTCTGGAAGCTTGTTTCAAGCCATAAATTAATTTTCAAGCTCGCACATTTTACCTTCATTTACAGATTCTATAAAACCCGAAGGCTACTACATGTAAATCTCTTCGATCAGATCTTCATTCAAAAATATTATCTTTACATCCATCTGATAGAGCTCATAACCATAAAAGGTAACTAGAGATAAAATTGCTCTGATAGACTAAATGCGTGCAATCGGTGAAAAAGTTTCATCATAATCAACTTCATACTACTGAGTAAAACCCTTCACAACTAGTTGAGCTTTGTATCTTTTAACTTTTTCTTTTTAATTTCTCTTCCGAGTAAAAATTCATTTGCACTCCACAGGTTTAATAGAATCGGGTGCATCAACTAGTTTCCACACTTCATTCTTATACATTAAAAGTATTTCATCCTGCATTGCCTCTCTCCATTTCTCAACGTCAGCATAATTAATAGCATCTTGATATGACTTTGGATCTGAAGAATCCTCGTTCAACCTTATTTGCTCAAATACGTTACTAGCATAAGCATGATATTGCGAAGAACAAAGAATAGAACTAGGCTTCCTTTCTCTACTCCCTCTTTTGGTGGGTTTAGGATGATCTTTTCTTTTCCTGGAAGCATTTGGATTTTTAGTATTACTTAAAGGAATAGAAGATGAAGTTTCTATAACCTCTTCAAGAGAAGGCTTTTTTTCAAGAAACTCACTGCAATCAAATCTATCTTCAATGGATTTCACATGTTTGCTCTCAATGATGATCTTATCTATTTGATCATACAGGCTGTACGCCTTAGAGAACTCAGGATACCCAATTAACAGACACATTTTAGTCTTAGCTTGAAGTTTATCTCTTCTTGAATCTAGGATGAGAACATGTGCAACACAACCACATACCTTCATATAGTTCAACTTTGGTGTATTACCATACTAAGGTTTCATATGGAATTTTGTCAACAGATTTTGAAGATGCTCTATTCAGAATATGAACTGCAGTAAACAATGCTTCTCCCCAGAAAGAAGTTGGTAAAATTATAACCATGTCTAATAATGTTCTATTTCTTCTTTCTTTAATCCCATTTTGCTCCGGAGTACATGGTAGACTAAGCATATGTATTAGACCATTTTCTCTACAAAAGTCATCAAATAATCCAGACTTATATTTGCCACCACGATCATAATGGAATATTTTAATGTTTCTTCCAGTTCTATTTTCCACCTCCTTTCTGAAAGCCTTGAAAAATCTAAGGCTTCATGCTTTCTACACAAGAGATATATCCTTCCAAATCTAGAAAAATCATTTATAAATGTAATAAAATATAATGACCATTTCTAGTTTGTACAATCATAGGGTCACAAATACCTGAATGGATGATATCAAGAATATCACTGCTTCTCTTAGCTATAGAAGGAAATGGAACTTTAGTCGTTTTTCCATATAAACAACTCTCACAAGTGGGAAACTCCACTACACTTACATTATCAACTAAACCATTCTTAACTAGCTGACTAATCCTCTCTTTGCCAATGTGTCCAAGACGCAAATGGTACAAATAAATTTCATTTGACTGGATAACAGAAGAATTAGAAACTTCACAAATAAGATTCCCACATAGTTGGACTTGATACATGTTTGAATTTCGAAAATCCTTCATTATTATTGCATCATCTTTATACATCACAAACTTTCTATTTCCAAAGTAAAACATAAATCCATGTTTTTCCTAACAAGAAATAGACAAAAGATTTCTTCTCATCGAAGGAGCATAAAGACAATCTTCTAAATTAAAAACTTTATTCATTTGTAGCTTTAATTGGTAAGTTTCCACTCCCTCTATAGACGTTTTGTCATCATTTCTCATATAGATAAAGCTTTGGCCACTTTTAATTCTTCTTATTTCCTTGAACTCATGTAGATCATTTGATACATGAACAGTTTTACTAGAATCAGCCCACCAACTAAAAGGTTCAATAAACGAAACACAACCTTCAAAAAGAAATGACTCACTGGGATTAGTATTCAAGCTCTTGCCATCAATATTCTAGTTATTTGTAATTTTTCAAGCTCTGCAATTCTTCCTAATATTATCAGGTTTGTTACAATAAAAACATAATTTTTTCTGAGTTTTTACTTTAACTTGTTGATTAAATGTTTGCTGATTACGACCCTGATTATAACTTTGACATCCAAACTTCTTCCCTTTCTTATTGAAGCCTTTATTATTTTTCGGTTTAAACATCACATTACTAGCAGATGGGTTTGACTTTGTTACATCATCAACCTTTGTCACAGCTTTTCTATCATCTTGATGACCAATCTTATTAATTAGATACTCAACTGTTCAATTAGACTCAGGTAATGTACAGTAATCATCAATATACTTGTATGAAGATGGCAGTGAATTAATGATTGTGGACACAATGATTTTCTCATCAAGAAATCATGCATGAAATATCAATTCATCAGCAATAGCCACCATGTCATTAACATGTTTCCTAACATCAGGTCCTTCCTCATATTGAGCTCTAGTAAACTTCTTCCACAAGTTGTTCACATGAGAATCATATTTCTTCTCATATATAGCCTCTAACTTGTCTAAGATTTCTTTAGTGGTGGGAGTATTAAAGCAAGTCATTTGGAGGGTTTTGTTGAGACCACTAAGCACATAAGACTTAGAAATATCATTGGTCAATTTTCAGTTGTTATACTTTCTAAACTCCAAATCAAATTTAGCTTTATCAACTTCGTCGGGCTGGGGTTTCTTAGGAGTTTGTTCAACGAAAAGAATATCCTTATACTCATAAAAGGTTAATAACATATAAACTATTTGTTTCCAGTCTACATAATCAGTTTCATCCAGAGCTTCATTTCTTAGAATATCAACAAACGCAGAACCATCACTAGGTGAAGGCAATACTATTCCTACAGAATGAACATACACAAATTATTCACACATCTTATGATTTTCAATAATCTCAATTTACCCGATGGGGATTTATGAAGATTATCAAATTTCATAAGAACAAATCACAACATTTACATATCTAGTCAAACTAATATATATTATATGTCTCACGTTACCTGATGGGGATTTAGTAAGCCATATAATAAGCTATTAATTATCTTCTACAGCAGTAAACATAATTATATGGTTCACACTTACCCGATGGGAATTTTATAAATCATATAATTAGCTACAAACTACTATTACATAGATCTAATTATATGGTTCACACTTGCCCGTGGGGATTTTGTCAACCATATAATTAGCCACTAACTACACATGCACTAAGCATCACCCGATAGGAATTTTTTGCAAACTAATATAACATAAGAAACATAAGGAACTTATTGACCATATGACATTGAAATTATAATCATAATCTTAAATTCTAAAACCATGATCATAATCTCTCTCAAGATATTATACACGAACAAATGGAGAGACGTTTCAATATTATTGTGGAGAAACTGGAGGCATTCTTTGTTCTCGTGGCCGACTTTCGGTTATAAATCTGGAGTATGATTTCGAAATTAATTAAGTGCCCCTACAAAGTCTGTGATCAAAGAAAAACTTGTGCAGATGGCATATTAGATTTTTATGAGCAAAAAATAGTGCCTGTTGCTTTCTTGTGAGCACAAGGACGACCCCTCTATTACGTGTTGATTTCTCAATTCAAGTTCTTGTTGTGCGCGGCGGAAGCTTTCTAGGGCAACACGAACAATAACTCGAACTAAATCACAAACAATATGCAAACCACAACCACAGCAAGAACACACAATTTACGTGGTTTGGCAATTTGCCTACGTCCACGGGGCAAGGAGGGGGGAGATTTTACTACTAGAAATCAAGGGAATACAAATAGGGTTACAAATCTCTCAGACCAAACCCTAAAACAAAGCACTTGATCTCTCAAAGCTCTCCTACAATTGGATGCAACAAATCTCTCTTAGAGGCTGCTCAAAATCGTCTTTGAGATACCCTAACAAATCAGGTTTAGGATATATATAGCTTACAAAACGAAACGGGTCAAAAACCTGAAAGCCCAGCCCAAAACGACGTCGGTCGACCGGTGCGGTCGACCGCGCAGGTCTCGCGGTCGACCGCACCGGTCGACCGAATCATCAAACCCGAGAGCAGAAAATCCTACAGTCATCCTCGGTCGACCGCGCCGGTCGACCGTCACCAAGACTGCCTACGTATCCTCTTGCCCAAGGAATCAAGCCGAACGTAGTTCATACTAATGGCCTCCAAAGGCCTCAGCACTGAAGGATGTTCAAAAGCTTCAAACAATGACCAAATTTCACTCCTGAAACAACTTTGGTCAACATATCTGCAGGGTTGTCATTTGTGTGGACCTTCTCCAATATGACATCTCCATCATCCAAGACGTCCCGTACAAAGTGGAATCTGACGTCGATGTGCTTCGTGCGCGCATGATAAACCTGGTTCTTCGCCAAATAGATAGCCGACATATTATCACAATATACCCGAATGGTCTCCTGAGCGATCCCCAAGTCCTCCAATAATCCACGCAACCATAAAGCCTCCTTAATAGCTTCAGTAACTGCCATATACTCTGCCTCTGTAGTAGAGAGAGCCACTGTGGACTGAAGCGTGCAACGCCAACATACAGGTGCACCTGCCAATGTAAAAGCATAACCTGACGTAGACCGGCGTTTGTCAAGATCTCCAGCATAGTCTGAATCCACATATCCAATACAAGCCTGCCCATCCTTCTCATCCTTCTGAAATACTAAACCAACATCCACGGTGCCTCGAACATACCGTAGAATCCACTTCACGGCCTCCCAGTGACCCTTCCCGGGGTCATGCATGTATCTCGATACCATGCTCACGGCCTGTGACAAATCTGGCCTCGTACACACCATCGCATACATCAAGCTACCTACTGCACTAGCATATGGGACCTTCGACATATAATCTCTGTCCTCAACTGAAACAGGTGACATCAACGCTGAAAGCTTGAAGTGGGGAGCCAATGGTGTGCTAACTGCTTTTGCATTGCCATCAAAGCTGAATTTCTTCAACATCTTCTGCAAGTAGCTCTTCTGTGTAAGCTTCAAACTCCCTCTCACCCTGTCTCTCTCGATCTCCATACCCAATATCTTCTTTGCCTCTCCAAGATCCTTCATCTCAAACTCGGATGATAACTCCTCTTTCAGCTTTCGAATAGCCGAAGAATTCCTGGAAGCAATAAGCATATCGTCAACATATAAAAGCAAATATATGAGCTCACCATCCTGTAGCTTGTGCATATAAATACATGGGTCATATGGGCTCCTCGTGTACCCTCGGCCAATCATAAAGCCGTCGAATCTCTTATACCACTGTCTTGGTGACTGCTTCAAACCATAAAGAGACTTCTTCAGCTTACAAACCAAACCTTCTTTTCCTACAGCTTTGAAACCCTGGGGTTGTGTCATGTAGATCTCCTCATCTAAATCTCCGTGTAGAAAGGCTGTCTTCACATCCATCTGGACCAAATCCAAATCCAACTGTGCCACCAGCGCCAATAAAATCCGAATCGACGAATGCTTCACAACGGGTGAAAATACCTCGTTGTAATCAATGCCCTCAAGCTGTGCATATCCCTTGGCAACCAATCTGGCTTTGAACCGAATGTCCTCAATAGAAGATCCCTCCTTCTTCGCATATACCCACTTGCAACCAATAGCTTTCTTACCCTTAGGTAGTTGTGCAAGTGCCCAAGTGTCATTCTTCTGAAGAGACCGCATCTCCTCCTCCATAGCTTTTCTCCACCTGATCGAATCGGGGCTAGACTCTGCCTCCCTGAATGTGGCTGGAACCATATCGTCAACGACCTCCACTGATAATGCATATGCGACCATAACATCATTATACCTAGCTGGCCGACGAATCTCTCTCCTCGGTCTATCTGCTGCAATGGACCTCTGAACATGACCCTGTTCATGAGTCCCATGATCCACTGTATCCTGTATCTGCCCGGCTATCATCTCATCTCCTCCCAGTGTCACCTCTGTAGGAGCCTCAATGGATACAGTTCTCTCTGGAGTGGGTTGAGTCACATCAACCTCCACCTGCTGTGATATCTCTTCTGTCTGGTCTCCCTCCACCTGCTGAGGGGCTCGAGGCCTCATCATGTACGTCTCATCAAATGTGACATCTCTGCTAATAACTAACTCTATCTCTAAATCCCACAAAGACTGCTTTCCTCGCTCTCGGATTTAATTTACCATCACTGACATGATAATAAGCTGGACACCCGAATATCCGAAGCAACTCATAGTCACTAGCCACCGAACCAAACCAACGCTCCAAAGGAGTCTTCCCATCTATCGCAGTGCACGACAACCTGTTCACGAGATGGCTCGCATAAACTACTGTCTCGGCCTAAAAAGATCTAGGCAATCCACTCTGTGCCATTATACACCGCACCTTCTCCAGCAAGGTACGGTTCAATCTCTCAGCCACCCCGTTCTGTTGCGGTGTCTCTCGAACCGTGAAGTGTCTTCTAATGCCGTGATCCCGGCAAAACTGCAGAAACGGATCACTCTTGTACTCTCCACCGTTATCTGAACGTAGAGTCTTCACCTTTCTAACTGTCTGCAGGTCCACTTTCTTCTTCCACTCCACAAAAATATCCAGGACCTGATGTTTATGCTTCATCGGGTATACTCAATTCCTCCTGGAATAATCATCAATGAAAGTGATAAAATATTTGGCCCCACCAAGAGATGTGTTCTTGGAAGGACCCCAAACATCTGTGTGAATATAATCCAATGTACCTCGGGTGTTATGAACAGCGGTGCCAAACTTCACTCTAGTCTTCTTCCCAAGTACACAATGCTCACATAATTCCATCTTGCAGGTCTTAGCACCTTTCAATAGCCCCTGTTTAGCCAATGACCGTAGGGACTTATCACCTGTGTGTCCAAGTCTCATGTGCCATAAGGTGGTAGTGTCCTCATCTGTAGTGATAGAAGCTGCCAGACCCCTTGTAACTGTCTTGCCCTTCAAGTAGTATAGGTTGGTTTCCCTGACACCTCGCATCACCACCATAGAACCCTTCGTGACCTTCACTGTAGCATCCTCTAAGATCACTCGATATCCTGCTGCCTCCAAAGTCCCAAGAGAAATGATGTTCTTCGTCAACTGTGGCACAAATCTCACTTCCTTTAATTCCCTCACTACACCATCATGCATCCTGATCCGGACTGAACCAATACCACCAATAGGACATACGTGGTCATTACCCATAAGCACGACATCCCCTCTTTTCAGCTCCTCAAAGCTAGAGAACCACTCCCTCTTAGGGAAGATGTGATATGTAGCTCCCGAATCCATCATCCACTCAGTGGAATCCGCATAGCAAACCAACGGTAAAGCATGTCATGAATAGCCTGAAGAATCTGAATCTGAATGCTCACCAATAGCTTTTGCAACATTCACTTTTGAAGCTTGTGCAGCTTTCCCCTTATTCTTCCCGGCTTTTTCTTTCCACTTTGGGCAGTCAATCTTCCAATGTCCTTCTTCTTTACAATACCGACATTGATTTCTACCAACACTCTTATAGGCACTCCTATTCTTTGACTTTGAGCGGTTGAACTGACGACGGTTTGGATCTCGGCCTCGAACTGCTAACGCATCTCCCGATGCATTCTCAGAGGGTTCACCATCACTCTTCCTCAACTCATAGTTCACCAAAGCTGAGGTCACCTCCTTGTAGCTAACTATAGTTCTTCCATTGATCATAGTGAGAACAAACGTACCATAATCATCTTCGGGCAACGGACACAGAAGTAGCATCGTCTTGTCTTCATCCTCTACTATAATATCCACATTGGCCATATCTGAAAGTAGCTTAGTGAAGTTGTTGACATGCTCCCTGATGAAAACCCATCTCTTCATCTTGAACTGGTAAAATCTCTTCTTCAAGTGAAGCCGATTCTCAATGCTCTTTGTAAGATATTTCTCATTGAGTGTTTCACACATCTTCTTCGCCGACGTCTCGTTCATGACATCATAAATACGATCCGGCGTTAAGCATGACCTAATAACACCACAAGCTCTACTGTTCATCTTTCTCCAAACCTTATCCTCCAACTCAGCGGGTTTCTCTTTTAACTCAAGAGTCTCCTCCAAATTCTGTGCATCCAAAGCATCCATCACCTGACACCTCCACAATCCAAAATTAATCTTGCCATCGAACTTCGGAACATCAATCTTCGTGTTATTGATGCTCAGACTCTGTATCGCCTTTGATAGAGACGAACCTGACGTGCTTGCATCTCCCATGTTGTCGATCTAGCTCTGATACCAATTGTTGTGCGCGGCGGAAGCTTTCTAGGGAAACACGAACAATAACTCGAACTAAACCACAAACAATATGCAAACCACAATCACAGCAAGAACACACAATTTACGTGGTTCGGCAAGTTGCCTACGTCCACGGGGCAAGGAGGGGGGAGTTCTTTCTACTAGAAATCAAGAGAATACAAATAGGGTTACAAATCTCTCAGACCAAACCCTAAAACAAAGCTCTTGATCTCTCAAATCTCTCCCACAATTGAATGCAACAATCCTCTCTCCAAGGATGCTCAAATTCGTCCTTGCCTTAACCCTAAACAATCAGGATTTGAGTTATATACAACTCAGAAATGAAACGGGTCAAAAACCGAAAGGCCCAGCCCAGATCATCGTCGGTCGACCGCGCAGGTCTCGCGGTCGACCGCACCGGTCGACCAAATCATCAAACCCGAGAGCAGAAAATCCTACAGTCATCCGCGGTCGACCGCACCGGTCGACCGTCACACACTCTGATTCTCATTAGCTTCGGTGCACGTTTGCGGTCGACCGCGCCGGTCGACCGCCAAACTCTCTGCTGATTTTTCTGAGTTTCTGTAATTTCTTCAGTTCTTTTGCGCCATTAGCATATAAATGAACTTGAAAAAAAATAAAATAAATGTACCGCATACTTTGTTTATGATAAATATTATTCTAACCACCACATATACTTATGCAGATTATCGTCAAAGATATACTATACATGATCAAATTCCACCTACGTGTGAGAAAATAAAGTTGGATTCTTTATTTTGTTTCCTAGTACTTTGTGTATCTGTGCCATTAGAACTTACGAGAAAACATATGATGAACATCATAAAAAAACATGATTAAACAAAAGCAACACCGAAAGATTAATTACTACAAACATGGAATTTCATAGTGCTATTCTAGCAGAGGCAAAATTGCTTTTAATTGTAAGCAATGTAAATGAAATTCCATATAATAGAATTAATTAATAAATTACACACCTTTGTGGCGAAGTTGATTAACCTTCTCCAAATGATCACCGATTTTCATAGTGTCATCCGTAGATTAATTTTCCATTATAGGGGGGGTGAATAGGGTTTATACTAATCTAATCCGATTTAATACCAATTAAAACTAAATAATATCCTAGCAAATTAGATATACAACAAGATATATGAACAAGGATATTAAACTAAACAAGAGCAATATAAACATAGACAATATAGTGGATGAAATAAACAATGAGAGAATGACAATAAAGATAAACAAAAATATAAGTACGCCAAGTCAAACTCAAACACAAGATATGATCACGGATTTTGGTCCCCACGACCTACGTCTCTGCTCCTCACATCGAGGAGATCTTCACTATCACAATCGGGTTTTCTACGCTCACCCGAATAACGTTTACACATCACACTCGGTTTTCTAGTTCACCGAAAACTTTATAATCACTCACAATGTAAACACACTAACTACCACCTCAAGTGTTGATCTCTACCCCTGCATCCCTCAAGTGTTAGGAATTACAATATCTCTCTAGGTATTACCACTTATACCCTACTCCTCTTGGGACGACCCCGTCTCTCATCACATACTCATCTTGGTGTACTAGTGTAATATAAAGTGATCACCTCACAATAATAGCTCTCAATACAAATAAATTATTCTCTATAATGGATGGGAACACAATGTAAGCTCACTCTCTAAGTCACACTCCTCACAACCCAAATTATATAATGTATACAAATATAATAAGCTCAATGGTTGTGTGTGTAAGCAAAGTGATAAAACAAATATAAACTCAATGTAAATCTAGCTTATGAAATTAGAATCAAAACAATAAATAACTAGAATTGAGTTTAAGAAAACTTCTCTATAGATAACAAGAGAGGGAGAAGAGTGAATGCTCAAACACCAAAGGATGATCTCCTCTTTGCTCTTGTGAAAATTGCTTCACAAACAAACTCTTGAAACTAACTTTTAAAACCCTTAAACAAACTTGTAAAACTCTTTAAAAAATTTTCTCTTTATTAAAATAAACTGAGGATATGTGGGAGCATTTATAGGAAACCCCAAAACCAAGAGAAAACCAACAAAACTAATAAAAAGACAAAAAAAAATAGAAAGCTAGAAAACTAGCCATTGGGCCTTCAGTCGACTGATATTGTTCATCAGTCGACTGATGAGCTAACCGTTACAGGACAGCAACACATCATCAGTCGACCAATACCCTCATCAGTCGACTGGTCAGTCAATCGAAACAAAACAAAAACTTTTTGACTTTTCAGGCGATTTCTTCAGTCGATTGAACACATTCATCAGTCGACTGATAACACAAATACCCTCATCAGTCGACTGGTCAGTCAATCGAAACAAAACAAAAACTTTTTGACTTTTCAGGCGATTTCTTCAGTCGATTGAACACATTCATCAGTCGACTGATAACACACCAATACCCTCATCAGTCGACTGGTCAGTCAATCGAAACAAAACAAAAACTTTTTGACTTTTCAGGCGATTTCTTCAGTCGATTGAACACATTCATCAGTCGACTGATAACACAACAAAAACTTTTTGACTTTTCAGGCGATTTCTTCAGTCGATTGAACACATTCATCAGTCGACTGATAACACA
>NW_017972475.1:0-2733 GCF_001876935.1 Asparagus officinalis | reverse complement strand
GTCGTAGAAATGATGAGATCCCAACCTTCTTTGGTAAAGGCACACTCCCAAAACAAGTGAGAGTCTGCTTCTGTAATAGATTGACAAAAGGAGATGAAGTGTTTCCTATCCAATCCTTGAGAGACAGATTTATCTTAGTTTGAAGATTTTGTTTGCATAATAGTCGTAGAAAGATCTTGGTCGTAGAAATGATGAGATCCCAACCTTCTTTGGTAAAGGCACACTCCCAAAACAAGTGAGAGTCTGCTTCTGTAATAGATTGACAAAAGGAGATGAAGTGTTTCCTATCCAATCCTTGAGAGACAGATTTATCTTAGTTTGAAGATTTTGTTTGCATAATAGTCGTAGAAAGATCTTGACCTTGGATGGGAGAAAAGATGTTCATATGAAGTTGTATGTTGCATATTTGGTGCCTCCACTTGATCAAATGAGCTGGTAGAAGGATTTGACAGTGTATAGTCCTGTGGTGTTGAAGGGCAACAGAACAACATCCGTTTGGGAGCTATTTGGAATATTGTGATGATAAATGAGTGATTTCAGTGTTGAGACTTCTTGGATCTCTTCTTGGGAGATAGGCCTATGGAGGAGAGGCCTTCAAACCCATTGGTTATCATGCATTCTACATTGAGATCTCACACTGACATTTTTAGAGAGAGCTAGATTGTATGCCAAAGGGAACAAATTAAGATGATAGGGTATTTGCACATGTCCATTTATCCTCTCAATAACAAATGGAGAGCCCATTATATACCCAAGTTCTATTGAACTAAAAACAATAATGCTTGGCTAGAAAGGATTGCATTAGCCAGAACTTAGATGCATTAGCCTATTATGGTGTGCAACTAGTGGTAGGGGTAAGATGGGAGTATGAGGCAAAGAGAATTTTGCCCACTAGTCAATATTGTTTGAGGAATTTTCATATCCATTTGGATAGTAGAGCCTTATTTTTTTGACTGGGAATAGGGTGAGGAGCTCTGCATATATATATTAATGAAAGTGTAATTATACATAGACATCTTTTGGGAGGAGCTTGGAGGAAAATTCTAAGACCCCAAAGCAAAACATCCAACAAAACATCAAAATGTAATCCAGAAAAGAGAAACTGCTACACTTCTAACACAGAAAACAAAAAAATAGAGAAAAGCAGCTGACAAATTGTCCAGAAAGCTTCGAAGTAGACTGAGACTAAGAAACTGAGAAGAGAAGGACTGTTGAATCAAATTGTTGCGGAGAAATTGTCACCAACCTCAGCTCTGCCACTAGCTTGAGCGATTTCCTTCATGCCTAGGTTGATAGCCGCATTGTGAAACTTAGAGCCAAATCTGCTGGCAGAGATGCCTGTCCAAAATAAGACATATCTAGCAACGTTAGCAGTTATACGATGAGGACAAGTAACGATTCCATTAAAGATGAGGTTATTACAGCAACTCCATAAACACCAATAGAAGCATGAGAGAATAACTCTCCAGATAGTAGATAGATCCTGACTGAAAGGTGAGTTGAAGTTAAAAGAGATCATATCATCCAAATTTTGAGGCCAAACTGTTGGGGGAACATGAGGAAGAAGAGACGACCATGCTAAAGAGGAGAAAGCACATTTAATAAACAAATGATCGTGGGATTCTATAGCCTCATTGTAGAGAGGGCAGCTGGGGCTACCTTACCATCCTTTGGACACCAAAATTTCCCTTGTATTCAACTTATGCTTGCTTGCAATTCAAAAGAAAACTTTAACCTTCAGTGGGGTGGGCGAGATCCATATAAAGCTAAAGTGGCGGGGGATAATTCCTCCAGAGGAGATGAGAGCATAGAATTATTTGACTGTGAATATACCTGAAGAGTGGTAAGGCCAGAGGAGCTTGTCGTGACTAGCAGAGCCAGATATAGTGAATAGAGATAGAAGGTTGAGAAGAGCAGAGATTTCATTCCTAACGTCCTGGGAGGTTCCTCTTCTTAAAATTGGGTGTCACTGCCAAGCATTAGAAAGCCTGGAACCTTGCAAAAGAGTAGAACAACTCATTGAGAAAGCAAGAAGATGAACTCTAGGAAAATGGCTACTGAGGGAGTTAGCACCAGTCCACTTATCATGTCAGAAACTACAAGTTTTGTCATCCCCTACATTCCATCTAACGAGACTAAAGAACGGAGGACAAATTGAATGCAAACAATGAATGAATTTGGAGGCCGAACCCTTGGGGGAGGGGGGGAGACAATAGGATTGGATTGATCTTTTGAATACAGAGAGAAGATAACTTTACTGACAAAGGAGTTTTTATCCATGATTTTTCAAATCCACTTTGATAAGAGTGCTTTGTTAAAGGAAGAAATATCTTTGACCCCAAGACCACATTCTTTCTTTGCTTTACAGACAGTTCCCCAGTTAATAAGACATTTAACCTTAGATGGTTGAATATGACCACTCCACATGAAATTTCTCCTGATTTTGTCTAATTTAGGCCAAAAGCCCCTTCTAAGTTAGGCTTACACACTTTTTCCAATTAACTAGGGATTTGTCTTCGTCATATATGAACTTTCACTCCAGAGAAAATTAGGTCTAATCTTGGTTATGTCTTTGATGAGCCAAATGCAGAGTTTAAAAAAGACAAGAAATATAGGGGGAGCAAACCATAACATATATCTCATAAAGATATCAGTAATGACATCTGACTTCTCACTAATTGTTTAAGGGCCCGTTTGTTTAAATTTTTTTGAAGGGGAAAAGTGGGGAAAACT
>NW_017972474.1:0-7542 GCF_001876935.1 Asparagus officinalis | reverse complement strand
GTGACGGCCAGGTCGGGGTTTGGCGGTGGAGGCAGTGCGTGGGGAGGTGGAGACGATGATGGTGGAGGAGCAGGGGCTGCGGTTTCGGTGCGGGTCTGGGTAGGGTTGTCGACGTCGAGGCTGGTCGGAGTTGGGGAGGAGGTGGTGGAGTTCGTGGTGAAGGCGGAGGTGGTGGTCGCGGCCTGGTGGCGGTGGTTTAAGCGGAGGACGAGAGCGAGAGAGAACGGAGAGAGAGAGGAGAGAGATATACAGGAGGCGGCGGGTTTTCTTATGAACAGGAGAGAGAGATACATATGAAATATATATATATAATATTAGGGTTAGGGTTTAGGGAATTAAACAAAAATAATTAAAATAAATACTATTGGGTACTTAAAAATCAAACTAATTGCAGAATAATTATCTACAAATAAAAACGTACATGTTGTGCTATTACAACAGTTGCTACGAAATAGTCGAAAAATACCCATATTATACAATTAAACAAAAATAATTAATAAATAAAATATATTTACTTATATTTAAAATCTAATAATTATGGGGTAATTATATACACAGTAAAACGTACAAGTTATACTAGCACGACAGATAATATGTAACAGTTGAAATAATACAACAAATTATACACGAAAATACGTAATTAATAATACAAAGTATTATACGAAATAATACGTAATAATATTAATAATACAACATATTATTTAAAATAATATGTAATAGTACTGATAACATAACAAATTAATTCTAGAAAATTTTACTGCACGAAATAAATTTATAAACACTAAAACCATTTGAATAAATATATAATCAGATTTTTAAATCATAAAAAAAATTATAGAAAATCGAGAAAAATACAAATACTCGTTTATAAATGATAATTAAATATTTTAAAATACTAAAAATTTATTTTAACTAGTATCAAAATTCACGGTCATTACAACTGAACCGTTCGTGGTGACCTATAGGCAATTTTCGATGCCTACACGGATCTTATTATGGTGTTCTCAATCGTCAAAGTGTGACCATTTACCATCAACGGACAGATATACTTCTGCATGCAATGTCCCAATCAAATTGGCGGCCAGAGAACAACAAGGATTCCAACTCAGTCGACCCGTCGAGTCGACATCTCCTTATGTCGACACGAATAGCGGTACTAGTTGACCCTATTGTCGAAGACGACTCGCAACGAGCCCACTCGACCAATTATTTGATGCATCACGTGTTGCGCGCCTATGCGGAAGCGTGCTCGCACACCGAACGAATTTGTAAGCACGAGAGAGGAGAACCAATCCACACACGAGCACAATTCAATCCAAAATACGACAAATCAAATTAAACCAAACAGAGAGATATACGTGGTTCGACAATTTGCCTATGTCCACGGGGAGAGGATGATAAGATTTCACTAAATCAAGGAGAGTACAAATGTAGGCATATAAAATTGCTTATAGGTCCCTTTTGCTCAGCTCGGCACAAACCGACGAACCAACGAGGCGACGAGATCGACGAATCGCATCAAGCGACGGAATGCATCCATACGCGTTCGGAATCAAGCCAAGTGTCGAAGAGTCAATGAGTCATCCAACCGAAAGCGGACTCGAACGAATCACGATCGAATCAAGATCAGTTTCGGACTCAGACTCAGAAGTGGATTTACTGCCTAATCAGGATCCGGACTTACTGCCAAATCTGGAATCAAGTCAACGAGTCGTTTCCAGGTCAATCAACCACACAACAGAAACACAACCGAATCAAGTCCAGATCAACAACGAAGCGCAGAACCGGACAACGGAAAAATGCGGAACGAACAACACCCGGAGGGGCTCGGCCGAAACCGAGCCACCTCAAGGTGGCTCGGCCCAAGCTGAGCCACCCTGAGGTGGCTCGGTGGCCGAGCCACCCCAGGGAGATGAACATTGTTGATGACTGTGTATATCACAAGTTCAGTGGGAGTAAGTATATTTTTCTGGTTCTGTATGTGGATGACATCTTGCTTGCCACTAATGATATAGGCATGTTGCACGAAACCAAGAGATTTCTATCAAAGAATTTTGAGATGAAAGATCTTGGGGACGCCTCTTTTATATTAGGGATCCAGATACATCGAGATCGCTCTCGGGGTATTCTTGGATTATCACAAAAGAGCTATATCGATAAGGTACTTAAAAGGTTTGGCATGCAAGATTGCAGACCAGGTGACACCCCTGTTGCTAAAGGAGACAAGTTTAGTCTCAATCAGTGCCCTAAAGGTAACCTTGAAATTCAGGAAATGCAGAAGATTCCTTATGCTTCGGCTGTAGGAAGTCTAATGTATGCTCAGGTATGTACGCGTCCGGATATTGCGTACATTGTTGGGATGTTAGGCAGATACTTAAGCAACCCTGGTATGGATCATTGGATAGCAGTCAAAAGGGTTATGAGGTATCTTCAGAAAACAAAAGATTACATGCTCACATACAGAAAATCAGAGAAATTAGAGGTCATTGGGTATTCGGACTCTGATTTTGCTGGATGCCAAGATAGCAGGAAGTCTACATCAGGCTACATTTATATGTTAGCAGGAGGAGCTATATCATGGAAAAGTGTCAAACAAACACTAGTAGCTTCCTCCACTATGGCAGCAGAATTTGTAGCTTGCTATGAGGCATCCAATCAGGGAATATGGCTGCGAAATTTTGTCACGGGACTGCGCATTTTGGAAAATGTTGAAAGACCACTAAGGTTATATTGTGACAATAAATCTGCAGTAATGTATTCCAATAACAACAGGAGCTCAACTAAGTCAAAACATATTGACATTAAGTTCCTGGTTGTGAAAGAAAGGGTACAGAGTGGACAGATATCCATAGAGCACATTGGGACAAACTCCATGATAGCTGATCCTCTTACTAAGGGATTGCCACCTAAGGTCTTTCATGAGCATACTGCTCATATGGGTGTGGTATTATTTGAGGATATTATGTTTTAGTGGGAGTTTGTATTTGTGGTGCTTTATGTTTGGTTGTATTGTCTGATCAGAATAAAGCATTCAGTTAAGACACTCTGTTACATTATGTTTGGTTTTGACCTCACTAAGGAGGACCAGTTGAAAATAGACATGTACTGATCACATTGCATGTAATTTTCATGCTGCACATCCATGATTGATCTATGTCGTTTGATTGTATTGGTATATGTGACCATTGATGGGTCGAGTCACGATAAATGTGACGAAGGCCGCTTTGATCCTATATTGATATAGTCAATGGACGAGATTGTTTGGAAATACCTTTTCAGTGATAGCAATTTTTGAGCTCATAAGGTTATACACAATTTAAGGAATCATATGGTGCCCAAGTGGGAGATTGTTGGATTTAATCTAATAAATCTATTTGTGGGCACATATGATTAATCAATGTGTATTGCTATCTTTCAGGATAACCCACTAAAGTGATCAATTAATTTGGGTTAATTGGGTATTTAAATAAGTCTGTAATTGTGATTTATTGATGGGCTAAATTACAAAATTACAACATCTATAAATAAGGGGTTATGGTCCCTAACCTAGGGTTACATTCTCTAATTCTCTTCACCCCCATCTAGAAAGAGAAATTCGGATTTAGAGGAACCCTAAGGTTAGAAGATCATCAAAAACCCAAATCAAGATTTCTTCTATGGATTCAGGTATAAGCTTCCGCTCTTTTAGATTCTTGTTAATCTCTTTGAATTAATTATGGCTATATGGTTTTAGATCTCAAGTTTTTTTTAAAATTGTTGACCTATAGATAGTTCACGTGGAATTAGATAAGATATGATTAAAATTAGAATAGATTAGGATAACAATATAATATTCAAAAAAAGCTAAGGGTAATACTGACCATAGAAAGATTTTTCCGAACTCGTGCTTTTAAAGGGAGTATGATTTCATCAAATCATTAAAATAGCTATTACATCCATAATTATTAAGTTATTTTGATATCAGCTTCTCCAATAAAGAGTAAGAAAAAGCAATTAGAGAGAAATTAGTCCCTCAAATTGCTAATTATACCATTAATTTAAATGACTAATTTCAAAAAGCAATTAGAGAGAAATTAGTCCCTCAAATTGCTAATTATACCATTAATTTAAATGACTAATTTCAAATAACTTAAGAAACGAGTTACCTAATAATAATTTCAATGTTTTGACGGACTAAATTCAAAATATGAAAGATTTAAGGGTCTACTACAACAAATACTTTAATCGATTATTTTTTGTTAATAATTAATTAATTCTATAATTTGGTATCAATCAATTAGTTAATATTTACACATGCAATGCATATTATGTTTACAATGCTAATGTGCACTAAGCTTCTTTCTACTCTTTAGTTGTTTACCAATTCTAATTAGATCATTTTTTTTTATTAATTGGTTTTGAATGGAGAGAGCTTTAATTCGGGAGTTTAAGCTTCTTTATACTCTTTAGTTGTCAACCAATTCTAATTAGATTAATTTTTTTATTAATTAGTTTTTAATGAAGAGAGCTTTAATTTAGGTTTTTAATTTTAATTTAATAGCTTTAGTTGATAACCAATTATACTTAAGATAAGAATGTCAATATTGAAAAGGATTAGAGGTAAAATTGACCAATGATAGTTTTTCAAGAACTCCAACTATTAAAGGGTGTATGAAAAATGTATAGAAGCCAAATGTCAGAGATCTCTCAACTATCAAGTAAACACAGTCATATATCATAGTTTAATTTAGTTAATTTAAAAAGTATAAAATCTAATTGCTAATTAAAGACTGTATTTAAAAGATCATCTGCTTACATATCTATATATAAACTTAATCAATATATTACTATCAGCCGTGCTTTGCGTGGAATCATAGGTTAGTATTTAAATAGCCCAAAATGAAATTCAAAAAAATGATCCAGGAAACCAATTTGTAAGACTCTTAAGAGTTGAGGGAATAATGTGCAATTGTTAAGATTTGAGGAACTAATATGGAATAACTGAACGCTTGACGGGCTAGTACTGAAAATAAGTAAAAAAAAAAAATCCAAAAAGATTCCATTGCCGGGATTTGAACCCGGGTCGCCTGGGTGAAAGCCAGGTATCCTAACCGGACTAGACGACAATGGATCTGTTAAAGGGATAGCAGCATCTTTATATATATATATAAGTTGAAATAGAGGTCATCCCACCTACATTTAAATTATCAGTTAGCTGCTGCTGCAACATCAAATAATTGTTTTAGAAAAAGGCAAAACACAAAAGAGGTGATTTACGTACATTTGAAGAGTATTCTAACAACAAGAGTTAAAACTAATTGTGTATTTAATTAGGTACACTTTGAACAACAAATGTATTTGAAACATATTGTATATTTGGACAGACGAGTTAAAGTCGCCATCTCCCATCATCATCTAGTTTTCAACTTGTAAGTTTGGTTGAATATTGTTGTGATGCCAAAAGGTTATCACAAAAGCAAATAAGAACTATAGAGAAATTGCTATATATGACACTCAAAGTAAGAGGTTACGTACTACATTTTCTGTCATGGAAAACTGTTTAAAGTTGTAAGAATGCATGGGTTCACATTCAACTTTCCTCTATTTTCTTTGTTTGGTTACGAAAGAAAAATGTTTTACATGTCCAAGGTTATGTTGATACGTCACAATGATCAGAAATTGCCCTAAAATGTAAGGATTTGGGTATAAAGCCGATCACATCTCAGGAAAAAAGATTAATTAAATAATTAAAACACAACTACGTGCTGAAAAGAATGGCCCATTTGAAGGGGTCACACGACTCACACACTTCTCAATATTGCAATATTCAAACCAAACAAAATCAACTAAAAATAGAGAAAAATGATGAGATGTACGGCCACTTTTCAACTTGTGTCATAAATACCAGCTTTACATAAAACATCTAAACATCTTCTGAAAAGTGTTGCAATTGCGGGAGTTAGAATTATGTTACATCATAAATGCATTTATCATTTTGACGTATGCTACAAATCCAGAAAAATCCACACTCATAATCTTCTTTGTTTACGTGCATATTGAAGAAGATTTGAAGAAGATTTGGTGAAGGAAAAAATCTAATTAAAAAGTCAGATGCTAGGAACGGAGTAATCATGCCCAAATTAGGAGTTAATATGCTTTAAACACAGGCTTAGAAAGGAGTAATCATGCCCAATCTAGAAGTTAATAGGTCTTAAATGGAAGCTAGGAACAAAAAAGTCTAAGTATTGAAGAGAACTCTTATATTAAACTCATGACTGTGTTTTATCCTATCCGATGTTAACTTTAATTTGGTCAATTCAAATGTGGCTACAACCTTTGCTCCGACAATATATATTTATTAGGGAGTAACTGAAATTATCCTAGAGGGGGGTGAATAGGGTAATATGCTAATCTAATCCGATATTGATGCTAATTAAAAACTATTAACAAATATTCTAGAAAGTATGATATTCAACAACTTATATGTGCAAGGATATGTAATTAACACAAGGGTGAAATAGACATGAAATAATATAAACAAGATAGTGGGCAAATAACCAATGCAAACACAAGAAAATAATCACGGAGTTCGGTCAACCTCGACCTACGTCTATGCTCCTCACTCACGAGGAGAATCTCCACTATCACAACATGTTTTCAATGTTCACCGAAAACATTTACAAGACTCACAATCGGTTTTCTAGCTCACCTAAAACTTTCACAACTCACAAATGCAATCACACAATACACCCTCTAAGTGTTGACCTAGCCCGTGTCGACTTCCTCAAGTGCTTGGATTTACAACATCTCCTTAGACTTTACTACTAACGCCACTCCTCTTAGAATTGACTCCGTCTCTCACCACACACTCCTCTCGGTGTACTTGTGTATTACAATGTGATTCTCATAATTTGGCTCAAATAGAAGATTTTGTTCTCTAACAAGGTAAGAACTAAGTTTAAGCTCACTCAATCACACCCACAACCCAAATATACTATATGTGAAAATACTCAAGCTCAATGTTTGTGTGTGAAACAATAAGTAAATATGAAATCTAAACTCAAATCAATCTAGCAAATATATAAGATAAACAAAATGCAAATAAGCTAGATGAGGAGTTTAGAAAAACTTCTCTAAGAACAAAGAGGATGTAGATAATGATTTGAGGTTGAACTCCTCAAAACTTAAATCAAGCTCTTCTCTTTGTGAAACTTTCTTCACACAAACAAACTAAACCGTTTCTCACTTAAAACTCAGAAACAAACAACCAAAAACACTTATAAAAACACCTCAAAAACTCTACCAAAGAACCAAGGCAAGAGGGGTATATATAGCCCCAAAATCACAGCTCACAAAAACTAGCCGTTGGCTAGAAAAACACTATAAGTCGACTTATAACAGGGATGAGTCGACTTATAAACTAGCCGTTGGAACAGTGTTGTCAAATTTTAGAATTTTTGCGTAGCTAGCTTTATAAAATTTATTAAAAATAGTAAATCAACTTTAAAAATTATGAAATTTTGCGAAATGTTTTTAAACATGTAGATAAATATGTTAGGGAAA
>NW_017972473.1:0-1592 GCF_001876935.1 Asparagus officinalis | reverse complement strand
ATATATATATATATATATAAGAAATTTAGGGTTTTAAAAAATAAATAAAAATAATAATAATAAAGAATAAATTAAATAGTTATGTGAAAATTATCTACACATTAAAATGTACTAGTTGTAATAATACAACAGATAATACGCAATAGTAAAAATAATACAACAACTTGTGTAATTAAATAAGAATAATTAATTAAAAAATATAATTACTTATATTTATAAATAAATAATTATGGAAGAATTATCTACACTATAAAACGTACCAGTTACACTAATACAACTGA
Source organism: Asparagus officinalis (assembly GCF_001876935.1). Classification (NCBI taxonomy): domain Eukaryota; kingdom Viridiplantae; phylum Streptophyta; class Magnoliopsida; order Asparagales; family Asparagaceae; genus Asparagus; species Asparagus officinalis. The sequence goes on along the minus strand of NW_017972473.1, from coordinate 1,311 downwards.
TAATATGCAATAGTAGAAATAATACAACAAATTGTACAAATAATACGTAATTAATAATTCAACATTATGCACAAAATAATTCGTAATAGTAAAAATGATACAATGTATTATTTAAAATGATACGTAATAGTATCGATAACACAACAGATTAATTTTAAAAAAATTTACCGCACTAAGTTAATTTATAAATATCAAAAATCATTTAAATAAATATAACCCTTGGACTTTTAAATTGTAGAAAATTCTAGAAAATTAAGAAAAATATAAATACTCTTTTAAAAATAATAATTAAATATTTTAAAATATCAAAAAAGTTATTTAACTAGTATCAAAATTCACAGTCATTACATTCTATCATCCTTAAAACAAATTCCGTCTTCGGAATTAAAATGAACCCAAGGACAGAGATATGGAAGGAGAGGTTCAACTCAACGCATATAGAAAAGAATTCAATTAAATTGCATATCCATAAGTAGAGCGTGAGAAACACACAAGTCAAAATACAGACAAACAAATACTAAGTTATCACAATATAAATATGCAATTTGTTATAATAAAAACATTACAGATATATAAATATAAATATACAATACACTATTGTTTGCGGAAAAAGTTACTGTATTCATTGCTGCATTCATTACAACTTCAATCGTTACAATGAAATAAAAAGGTAGTCTTTTTATAAGACCGGTACACAATGAAAACAAAAGAAATACAACTCTTTTCAAACAAACGCAAGATCTGTTTATCATCTCTTGCTTGCGTGGGTCTTTTGCCTGTGACGGGGATGTTGATATCCGTGGACCACCGGGGCACTCAGATCTGGTCCGGATAAATCGGACAGAGTTTCGTCTATCCGTGAAGGGATATGAAAACTTTCTGATCCGGATAAATCGGACAGAGCTTCGTCTATCCGCGAAGGGATATAGAAGCTCCGAAGCGTCTATCTCCGTGAGATCTAGAAGCTATAAGCGTATACCTCGGCTAAAGCGAGGTAATAGCTCTTCTTAGTATCAACGCTAAGGCCAATACTAAGGATCTGACGGGCAATGAAGGCTCTGATCAAGGCCTCTCCTCCTCTTGTTGAAGCACACGGGCACTCTTCACTGCAGCAGGGCTTCGCCAAGCTCTCCAAAATTCCCCATCTCAAACAAAGGCACTAGGGGTCTATTTATAGGCATATAGGAGTAGGTAGGGGGTAGGTAGGGGCTCGGACACCCCTAGGGTGTCTCAAGAAATCCGAGACACCCTCCGAGACACCCCTAGGGGTGTCTCGGATTTCTTGAGACACCCTAGGGGTGTCCGAGCCCC
>NW_017972472.1:0-1396 GCF_001876935.1 Asparagus officinalis | reverse complement strand
ATTAAGAAATGTAAAAGTGACAAAAACAAATAGTTACCTTGTTCATCAGAAGAAGCACTACGACCAGATGTCTCTTCTAGAGCAGGAAGATGAACGCGTGGTTTAGAGGCAGCTTTCTTTTGTTTCTTCAGAGGACGTGCATCAGAACCTTCGTGACGATGTTTGGTGCGTAACTCAGCTCGGGGAGAAGCTTGAGTTTGAGCTTGCGTGGAAGTTTAAGATCTTTGCCTACGAGCAAGAGGCACTGTATCCTCTTCATCCTCTTCATCGCAGCTGAGAACTTCTACCGTCATCCGGTTAGGATATTCCATGACGACTCTCTCTTTCCGTTTTTTCGGAGCAGCTTGTGGTTGGACCGGAGCGACAGAAGGCCTTACAAGTCCTCTATCAAAGAATGAATCGGGAAGGCCGGATACTTCCTCAGAACTCGATTCATTCTCACCCGCCCCCTCAGAAGTTTCGGTTTCTTCACTATCAAACTCTTCTTCACTATCGGTTGGGCGGGCCGGTTCTTTTCCCTTTCTCGAAGATTCGGCAGCTTCTTTTCCTTGAGTCGACACCATAGCCTCACGAGTCGCCTCTGCCGCTTGCCGCGGAGCTGCCTCTCCCTCTGAGTCAGATATTCCCCTGCGTCGAGTGACGATATTAGCGGCAATCAACCACTTACAAAAGAGGAAGGTCATCCGTAGGGGCGGCGCCTCTAAGGGGAGATCAAATTCAACATTTGTGCAGCCAGCGATGCTCCAGAACCAAGCCCTCGCACCGTCGATAAGTCCACCTCGAAAGCTAAGGTGACGATTCGGGTTGCCGACGTACATTTGATCATAGCCGAACTGACGGGCGAATCGACATGGAAAATAGGGTTCAATGTGACAAACATCTCTTACCCTGAACAATAGATATCCAGGTCGAATGTTCATCAACCATCTGAAGCACCCGACATCCAAGATGGTGCGATTCTGCCTTGGGTCTTCAGCATCCACTAAGGTAGTATTGTAGGTACCGGAGAACTGAGGGAAGCAGGGGAAGAATTCCCAACACTTGTGAATTTTAAACTGCCTCGTTATGTCGGGTTCTTCCAACTTCGGAACGGACAGACTGGCGGAGGGTTTCTTTTTCTCCTGAGTAAACACGGAGATTAATTGTCGTAATCTACTATGAATATCGGCCACCATAGCGGGAAGCAAAGATAACTTGCGACCTGTAGCCAGCTGGACGGCCGGATACAATACTTCCATTGGCATCACATCTGAGGACTGGTGGGGAACTACGCACCTCTTTAGCCATAAAGCCAGAAAACCCGCCAGCAGAGCAGTAGGGCTAATTGGAACACCAGCTTGCCACAGATAAGAGCGGAACTTAGTGTCGTGCGAAAATCCGTCTTCTGAGCGCGAGG
>NW_017972471.1:0-3843 GCF_001876935.1 Asparagus officinalis | reverse complement strand
TCCAGCCTCCAAATCGGTTCAGAGACAAAAGTCTAACTCATCTGAATCGTGCCCTCAGAGACAATACAACATCCAAGAGGATTAAGTCATTGCTACCTTTGACACCCTCATCAAGAGCAATAGGATAAAGCTGTCGGAGGTTAAGAAGCCTGAAGACTTAAACAAAACGAATGACTCGAATTACTGTGCATACCACAGGATGGTTTATCATTTTACCTCTAAGTGCTATGTACTCAAGGACAAGCTCCAAGCTCTTTATGACGCGGGAGTCTTAAAGAAGGAGAAGGTGCAGAAGAAAGTGACTACGAATATGGTCTCTTTGAAATTTGGGACAGATCTCCCTGAAGTCCATACGTCGACAGGTGTTGTGTCTATCCCCAAAGCGGAGTTGAAGATTGTCAATACCGATCCTCACAACCAACGTGAGAAGGGATTGGTAACACAGACCTTACCATCAGGGCAAGTGATGTGGGTCCACCCTGATCTCCTTGACAATGAGCAATGGACTTCTAAGCTTTCAAAGAAGTCCAAAGATAAGGTTAAACTCTATAATATTGTTTCTACAATTTCAGATGGCGACAAGGTGGAGGTGGGAGCCTTTATCGATTCCGACAACGAGGCGGTCGTATTAGCCACAAGGGCAGGGAAGGACTTTGCTAAATACTATCCTCCAACAGAGGAGAATCCGACAAGGCTACTGGCAGGACCCGTCGCCAGCGGTTCAGCCGAATCCTAAAAAGCTTAGTTCGAGTGGTCAACCCTTTTGGTTTAACGTGCTCACACAACTGGCTAATATACTATCCAGAATCACCTTGTATGAGCTCCTGTGGTTGTTCATGTCTACCCGAGAAGCTCTACGAGAAGCACTAGCTGACTCTGAGGCTTTTGCCACACATTTTCTGCCAGGTCCCGAAGAAGATGCAGAAAAGGAGTGCCCTCAGTGCTGCCGAATATCCAAACAGAAGATCCCATGCATAACCTTTACTCCTGATAATATGCAAATCAAGAGTACGACTCACGACTGACCCCTATACTTCACGGGATATGTTGGTTCCTCCAAGGTGGACTGCTACGTGATCGACGCAGAACCCTCCTATAACATGCTATTGGGTCGACCATGGATCCATAGCAACTGGATAGTTCCATCCACACTACATCAGTGCATGAAACATGTGGATGACTATAATCAAGTGAAGATAGTCTTTGCTGAGAAGCGACCCTTCAAAGGTGTCAAAAACTATTTCACTGACTCCTCACTCTACCATGATTTTGAGTCGGAGGGGGAACCGCTCGGTGACGAATCCGAGAGCGGCAACGAGGCCGATAGTGAGTCTAAGTATAACGAGGGTCTTATCTTGAATGATATTGAACCTATTGTAATTGGCTGTGAAGGTCTTGATGTAGCCGATGTTGATGAAGCCGATGAGTTTGTCCTTAATAAAGATTTCAACTTTGCTTACTTATCGTCTAATTTAGAGTCTAGTAATAATGAGTCTAGCAATCTAGTTCTAGGGTTGTATAATAACTCATCTTTACACTTGCTATTCGTGTCGAAAGTTGATTTCTTTGAGGAATTCATTACAACTTTAGGCATTTACAACGAACTCAAAAGAGGAGTCTTTTTATAAGATCTCTCTACACACAAAAAAATTGAAAAATTATAACTTTCTAAAAACACACGCAGAGAGATCGTTTATCGATCTTCTGCTTGCGTGGGATCTTTGTCGGTGTCAGGGTTTATCCGTGGACTACCAAATGATCAGATCCGATTGATTTTATTGCCTCATGAAGGAGACAAAAAATTGTGAATATCTCAGCAACAGTGAGATAAACACTCTTCTCGAGATCACAACAACAGTACGATCTCAAGGGAAGCGGATGAACGAGGCTGAAGCGGTTGTAGATCTATCAAACTTGTAGGCATCGAAAATTGCCTATAGGTCTCCACGAACGGTTCAGCGTTAAAGAGCGACGATGAACGTCACTATCCGAGCCACAGGAGTCCAATTGACGTCGACGAACGACTGAAGTGAATCGACGAACTACGTGAGCTGATAGGATTTCGGAACAACGAAGACCCGGACCAATCGGGAACCCGGCACTGTTCACAAAAAGGACAACACCCTTCGTGCCTCGACCACTCTAGAGATAATCCAACCACCAGAGCGGATCGAACTCTTCGTCAAGCATCCAACCCACCCAGAATCACTCAAATCCGAGTTCGGACGAAGAATCTACGTGGAAAGCAATTATACACCTAAAACGGAGTCCCGGCGAGTCGAAACACCCCGGGGGTGTCTAGGAAAAGCCTAGACACCCCAGGGGTGTCTCGGCCAGGCCGAGACACCCCAAGGGTGTCTCGGTCTAGGCCCCCTATACCTACTCCCTACACCTATAATACCCCCCTTTGGCCTTTGTTTTGGAGGAGGATTTTTGGAGAGCCTTGGCGAAGCCCTGCTGCAGTGAAGAGTGGCCGTGCGCTTCAACGAGGAGAGGAGAGGTCTACATCAGCAAAGGAGTCTTCTTCTTCATTCACCAATTCTCTTTTCCTTAGTGTTGCCCCTTAGCGGTGATACTAAGTAGAGCGAGTATCTCGATTATCCGAGATAGGAGCTATAAACTTCTAGATCTCACGCGGATCGACGAAGTTCTGCTTCTATATCCCTTCGCGGATAGACGAAGCTCTGCCCGATTTTCTCGGAACGGATCTGATTGCCCGGTGGTCCACGGATATCAACGTCCCCGTCACAGGCCAAAGACCCACGCAAGCAAGAGATGACAAACAGCTCTTGCGTTTGTTTGAAAGGAGTTGCATTTATTTTGTTTTCATTGTGTATCGGTTCATTGTAACGATTGAAGTTGTAATGAATACAGCAATGAATCCAACAACTTTTTCCGCAAACAAGCTGGCGACCACAGTGGGAGCCAACGACATCGCTACCGACGCCGTCGTGACGCAACCGGCATTCAAGATCCGGGTGAATGAAGAGATCGGATGCGAGTTCAATCGGCAAAAGTTCAAAGGAGACCTCTCTTCCTCCTCCTCCAGATTCGCCTCTCCGAACGGGTACAGAAAGGTAACCTCTTCAAAAAATGTTCGCAGGACTTTCGGCTCAAAGATCCAAGACCCCGTTGCCGCCGCTGCACTTGCACCACGTGACGTCCCCGCGTCGTCCAATGTGGTCGAGATCGCAGATCTGGACTTCTCCTCTGCACTTGCACCACGTGACGTCCCCGCGTCGTCCAACGTGGTCGAGATCGTAGATCCGGATTTCTCCTCCGCCGAGGAGATGGCTACTGAAGACGCTACAGCATTATCAAAGAGAGCACACCAAAGACGGCGTCAACACCTTGCTCGTCAGCTGGCCAAAGCTTTGGAGCCGACAGATGGGATCCACTACAATGAAGATCTAAAATCCAGGAGATGACAAGAGCAACAACGGCAAACAACCAGCCCCTCCTCCAAAGCAGAAACGAACAAATGGGTTCATGTCAAAAGAACCCGTTCTACTCTCGAGGAGCGAATCCAGAAGCGCCGCGCCTTGCGTGCGCATGCCCGAGCCCTGGTGCAAAAAGCACGAGAAATGCAAAAGGAAGAGGCAGTTAAGAGATCGCCGAGATCCAAACGAGTTTGGGTGCCAAAGGCCAAATCAACGCCTAAGGCAAAAGCAGGTAATATTACTCTCCAACCTTCGTCAATTTCAGATCCCGAACCTCTGGAAAAGCCCCACCGCAGCGCGGATTTCCCCAAGTTCAAGAATCCTCCGAAGGATCGTATCGGTGCTCTACCCGAGGATCGAGGAAAAGCGCTTGATAAGGAGAGCTCGAGATCATCAAACGAGC